>NC_084613.1:2640323-2940323 GCF_033978795.1 Nerophis ophidion
ACACAACAGCAGTCGTTGGTCAGTCTACATGTCCATGACCATATAGAAGTAGCAGTCATTGGTCAGTCTACATGTCAATAACATCACACATCTCTAGTTGTTGGTCAATGTACATGTCCATGACCATATAGAAGCAGCAGTCATTGGTCAGTCTACATGTCCATGACCATGTAGAAGCAGCAGTCATTGGTCAGTCTACATGTCAATAACATCACACAGCAGCAGTCGTTGGTCAGTCTACATGTCCATGACCATATAGAAGTAGCAGTCATTGGTCAGTCTAAGTGTCAATAACATCACACATCAGTAGTCGTTGGTCAGTCTACATGTCAATAACTTCACAAAACAGTAGTCATCGGTCAGTCTACATGTCCATAACTACACAGAAACCGCAGTCATCGGTCAGTCTGCAAGTCCATAGCTACACACAGAAACAGCAGTCATTGGTCAGTCTACATGTCAAAACCTTCACACAACAGCAGTCTTTGTTAGTGTATATGTCAATAAGTACACAGTGCAGAAGTCATTGGTCAGTGTACTTGTCAAAAATTACTCACAAGCAGCAGTCATTGGTAAGTTCACATATCAATAACGTCACACAACAGCACTCTTTGTTTAGTCTGCATGTCAATATTCCAACACTGTGCAGAAGACATTGGTAAGTCTATGTCAATAACTTCACACAACATCAGTCATTGGTCAGTCTGTGTCCATAACTACACAGAAGCAACTGTCATTGATCAGTCTACATGTCAATAATTTCACAGAAGCAGTAGTCATTGGTAAGTCTACATGTCAATAACTTCATACAACAGCAGTTGCTGGTCAGTCTACATGTCAATAATTACACATGGGCAACAGTCATTGGTCAGTCTACATATCAATAACTTCACACAACAGCACAATTTGTTGTCTATATGTCAATATTTAAACATGGTGCAGCAGTCATTAGTAAGTCTACAATAACTTCACAACAGCAGCCATTGGTCAGTCTACAAGTCCATAACCACATAGAAGCAGCAGTCATTGGTCAGTCTACATGTTAATAATTACACAGAAGCAGTAGTCATTTTTAAGTCTACATGTCAATAAGTTCACACAACAGCAGTCACTGGTCAATCTATATGTCAATAATTACACAGAAGCACTAGTCATTGGTAAGTCTACATGTCAATAAGTTCACACAACAGCAGCAGTCATTGGTTCACACCACAGCACTCTTTGTTTAGTCTACATGTCAATATTTCAACATTGTGCGGCAGTCATTGGTAAGTCTACATGTCAATAACTTCTCACAACAGCAGTCATTGGTCAGTCTGTGTCCATAACAACACAGAAGCAGTAATAATTGGTAAGTGTACATGTCAATAACTTTACATAACATAAGTCACTGGTCTGTCTGCATGCCAATAATTACATATAAGTACTAGTCATGGGTAAGTCTACATGTCAGGTTCACACAACAGCAGTCACTGGTCAATCTACGTGTCAATAATTACACAAAGGCAGCAGTCATAGGTAGGTCTACATGTCAATAAGTTGACACAACAGCAGCAGTCATTGCTCACACCACAGCACTTTTTGTTAAGTCTACATGTCAATATTTCAACATTGTGCGGCAGTCATTGGTAAGTCTACATGTCAATAACTTCACACAACAGCAGTCACTGGTCATTCTACATGTCATTTATTACACAGCAGCACTAGTCATTGGTAAGGCTACATGTCAAGTTCACACAACAGCAGTCACTGGTCAATCTATGTGTCAATAATTACAAAAAGGCAGCAGTCATTGGTAAGTCTACATGTTAATAAGTTCACACAACAGCAGTCACTGGTCAGTCTGCATGTAATTTATTACACAGAAGCACTAGTCATTGGTAAGTCTACATGTCAAGTTCACACAACAGCAGTCACTGGTCAGTCTGTATGTCATTTATTACACAGAAGCACTAGTCACTGGTCAGTCTGTATATCATTATACAGAAGCACTAGTCATTGGTAAGTCTACATTTAAATAAGTCCACACAACAGCAGTCACTGGTCAGTCTGCATGTCATTTATTACACAGAAGCACTAGTCATTGGTAAGTCTACATGTCAATAGGGTCACACAACAGCAGTCACTGGTCAGTCTGTATGTCATTTATTACAAAGAAGCACTAGTCATTGGTAAGTCTACATGTAAATAAGTTCACACAACAGCAGTCACTGGTCAGTCTGCATGTCATTTATTACACAGAAGCACTAGTCATTGGTCAGTCTGTCATGTATTACACAGAAACACTAGTCATT
Source organism: Nerophis ophidion (assembly GCF_033978795.1). Classification (NCBI taxonomy): domain Eukaryota; kingdom Metazoa; phylum Chordata; class Actinopteri; order Syngnathiformes; family Syngnathidae; genus Nerophis; species Nerophis ophidion. The sequence continues at coordinate 2,642,618 of NC_084613.1, forward strand.
GGTAAGTCTACATGTCAATAAGTTCACACAACAGCAGTCACTGGTCAGTCTGCATGTCATTTATTACACAGAAGCACTAGTCATTGGTAAGTCTACATGTCAATAAGTTCACACAACAGCAGTCACTGGTCAGTCTGCATTTCATTTATTACACAGAAGCACTAGTCACTGGTCAGTCTGTATGTCATTTATTACACAGAAGCACTAGTCATTGATAAGTCTACATGTCAATAAGTTCACACAACAGCAGTCACTGGTCAGTCTGCATGTCATTTATTACACAGAAGCACTAGTCATTGGTAAGTCTAAATGTCAATAGGTTCACACAACAGCAGTCACTGGTCAGTCTGTATGTCATTTATTACACAGAAGCACTAGTCACTGGTCAGTCTGTATGTCATTTATTACACAGAAACACTAGTCATTGGTAAGTCTACATGTAAATAAGTCCACACAACAGCAGTCACTGGTCAGTCTGCATGTCATTTATTACACAGAAGCACTAGTCATTGGTAAGTCTACATGTCAATAACTTCACACAACAGCAGTCACTGGTCATTCTACATCCCATTTATTACACAGAAGCACTAGTCATTGGTAAGTCTACATGTCAATAACTTCACACAACAGCAGTCACTGGTCATTCTACATCCCATTTATTACACAGAAGCACTAGTCATTGGTAAGTTTACATGTCATTAATTTCACACAACAGCAGTCATTGGTCAGTCTGTTTGTCATTTATTACACAGAAGCAGCAGTCATTGGTCAGTCATGTTGTAGTTGCATTGTGTACATCCACTTCCCCGCATGGACCGCTTACAGGAGTGGGAGGAGCCTAAGTGATGTGTGGCAGACAAGTGGGAGGAGCCTAAGTGAGGCTGCTGTGATTGGTCGTCAGTCTGCTGTCAACTTAGTGTGAGAAGAAGAAGAAGAAGAAGAAGTCAAGTCAGTCTTCAATGAACACAACATGGGTGAGTTGCTTTCTCTTTACTGTATACCATCTATCATTCATTTACTGTACATGTATCATTCATTCTGATACCTATTGTATATCCTGTACAGTATCATTCAATCTCATACTGTGTACATGTATCATTATTTCTCATTCTTACTGTATATCATGTATCATTCATTTACTGTACAACATGTCTCATTCATTCTCATAATTACTGTATAACATGTATCATTCATTTACTGTACATGTATCATTCATTCTGATAGTTACTGTATAACATGTATCATTAATTTACTGTATAACATGTATCATTCATTCTCATACTTACTGTATATCATGTACAGTATCATTCAATCTCATACTGTGTACATGTATCATTATTTCTCATTCTTACTGTATATCATGTATCATTCATTTACTGTACAACATGTCTCATTCATTCTCATAATTACTGTATAACATGTATCATTCATTTACTGTACATGTATCATTCATTCTCATACTTACTGTATATCATGTATCATTCATTTACTGTATAACATGTATCATTCATTCTGATAGTTACTGTATATCATGTACAGTATCATTCATTCTCATACTTACTGTATATCATGTTTCATTCAGTCTCCTACTGTACATCATGTATCATTTTGTTCTGATACTGTACAGTATATCATTCCTTCTACTATATCATCCAACCTGATACTTACTGTACATCATCTATCATTTTGTTCTGATACTGTACATATCATTCCTCCTACTATATCATCCAACCTGATACTTACTGTACATCATCTATCATTTTGTTCTGATACTGTACATATCATTCCTCCTACTATATCATCCAACCTGATACTTACTGTACATCATCTATCATTTTGTTCTGATACTGTACATATCATTCCTCCTACTATATCATCCAACCTGATACTTACTGTACATCATCTGTCATACAGTATGTTCTGACACATTCCTGTGGGGGAAAAAGGCCGACTTTCTTTCACTTTCACTTGTTGAGTCTTTAATGTTGACTGAGAATCTGACAACAAATACGTTATTTCCCACCTACTGTATACACGTGTCTGTACAGTAAAATATATTGTCTGTACAGTGCAATATATTGTCTGTACAGTGCAATATATTGTCTGTACAGTAAAATATGTTTGTTCCTGTCTGTACAATATTTAAGTTTGTTTGTATGTGTCTGTACAGTATATAAGATTGTATGTGTCGTGTACATGTTTGTTCTTACCTCTCTAAAGACTGTATACGCTTGAATTTACTGTACATGCCAGTACATTATGCAGTATATGTATACTGTACATACCTATACAGTAGGTCTATGAGTTTGTATAGAATTTACATGTTTTTGTATCATTTTGAAATGTACATACAAACATGTTTCTACAATCTTATTTACAGCAGACACTCTGGACTGATAGCAAATGTATATTATGTACATTATTATTATGTACATTATGTACATATGTATATACAAACATGTTTGTATAATTTTATTTAGAGCAGACACTCGAGACTGTTAGTAGTATATTATGTACATTATTCTATGTAGATTATGTACATATATGTACATACAAACATGTTTCTACAATGTTATTTACAGCAGACACTCTGGACTGCTAGTAAGTGTATATTATGTACATTATTATTATGTACATTATGTACATATGTATATGTATATACAAACATGTTTCTACAATGTTATTTACAGCAGACACTCTAGACCATGGGTGTCAAACGTTGGCCCGCCATGTAATTTATGAGGGTGGCCGTATAAACAACTTTAAAACTGTTACAAATATGCGCCACACTGTGAACCCACACCAAACAAGAATGACAAACACATTTCGGGAGAACATCCACACTGTAACACAACATCAACACAACAGAAGAAATACCCAGAACCCCTTGCAGCACTAACTCTTCCGGCACGCTACAATATACACCGCCGCTACCAACAAAACTATAAAGTTATATAAGCCTTGCTTGTTCAATATTCAATGCTAAACTTGTTTGGGTCTCTTATTAAAAGGTTACTTTGTTCAACTTTGGCCCGCGGCTTTGTTCACTTTAGAATTTTGTCCCACTCTGTGTTTGAGGTAGACATCCCTGATCTGGACTGTAAGTGTGCATGGAGGTTATAAATGTGTTTCTTCACCATAGGGCCGGGGGTCCAGTGTTGGGCCCCTGAAGTGCGTACACCAACTAATATCTGTCCCCCAGCTGCAGTGCTCACTTGCACTAACTACAATGTAAACACAACATCATACAAATGTCTGAAATTTTGAGTTAAAGTCCGAGCGAAGTTCCTTTAGCGCCAAAAAATATGACCAAAGTGGCGAAGCAGTTTTTTTTATATACAATTTAATTTTATCGAATGTTTACTTAAAAAAACATTTTTGCTATTAATTCAGTCGATGTATTTTCGCAGTTTATTTGATTAATAATTATTACTGTACTCAGCTTAACCTCAGCCTTGGATGTACAGTATGTGTTGAATCAATAATATTTGTGACGGACACATGCTTCCATATCATTTGACCAGGTTGGAAACTGTAAGTAGGTTGGATTATTTTTTTTTTTTTTCCGAATAACATTAAAACAAAGGGTAAAATGACTAATTCAGTGGTAATATTTGAGGGGGGCCCCGGGCCCTTGTGTAGTGGAAAAGTTGGGCCTGGAGGTCAAAAGTGTGGCAAACTCCTGGTTTGAAGTGTGTATAAAATGTGTGTTTGTTGTGTATTTGTGTGTGTTAAATATGTTTTTATAAAGTAAATAAGCATGTAAAGACAATATAGGTTTGTATGTAAAGTATATGTGGCTATTATTATTTTAAAAGTGTATATATATACATATATATATATATATATGTATGTATGTATGTATGTATGTATATATATGTATATATGTATATATTTATATATATATATATATATATATATATATATATATATGTATAGATGTATGTATATATATATATATATGTATGTATGTATATATATATATATATGTGTATATATGTATGTATATATGTAAGTTACTATTCTGTGTTGTTGTGTCTCAGCCATGGAGAGAATCAAAAACTGCTGCGGGACTCTGATGAAAAGTCTGGACAAGGATCAAGAACCTCCAGGTAAGGCGAAGGCCACGTCGCCATGACGACCGTGAATGAAACGCTTGCGTGATTTCCTTGTCCCTCAAAGGCATCGCCTTCCAGATCCCCGTCACCCAAGACTACCTGCGGTCCAAACTGCCCCATGACGGCAGGGAGGTGCCTTTTGTCCTGCCCACCCTGCACGCCTCCTACGTGCAGCCGGCCGCCAACCTCCGCCACGCCACCGTGCCGGGTATGTGTGCCACCCGGCGACCTCGCACTTGACACAAAAACACAAAACTCCGAAGTTTAGTCACACTTGATTGCAGACAGGCTGAGCGGGTGCTAAGAATAAGCGCGTGCGTTCGAGTCCCACGCCCTTTCTCCTAATCACTAATCACTGACAGAGTCCACTAGAAGTGGGCGTCGCTCCAGAAATATTTGTGCACACGCTCGCTTGGCCTAATTGTGTCGTTGTGACAAGAACATTGCAGGGAGAGAGGAAACTCTTCAAATGTACTCCCATCATTCCACTGAGAGGACACAAGTTACCTAAAAACCAGGCGTGGCCCCTTCTGGGTTACGTAACGCTCCGATAGCTGCAAAATAATACTAAAACTATTACCGGATGATATCGACTCCTGACTATAGGCTGATAGGAGCTAGCAGCTACACAACAGCTAAGCACACAATAGCACACAAGCTCAATATGCTTAATAGTCATTGAATAGCGTGTTTACTTGCACAAAGCTGGACCGCATGTTGGTTTACAAAAGGTAAATAGTGTAAGCTATAGGCTACGAATGTCAGGGCAAGTTTGGGACGGACCCCAAGATGCAGAGAAGGAGGCAGGCATTGAGTAAGGAAACATGGTTTAATAAAACACAAAAACAAAACCAAACAAAAGGGGTACAACAAAAAGCGCGCACGAGGCGGATAACAAACTAAAAGAGCTAGCATGGGAGCTAGAAAACAAAAGGAGCTTAGCATGGAAGCTAGCAAAAACAAAAGGGCCTAGCGTGGAAGCTAGCAGGTAGGAAAACAGAAGTTGTTACGTGTAGTACAAAGACAAACTGAAAGCAGGGAACAAAAGACAGTAAGCTACAAACTGCTACCGAAATATAGCTTAGCGCTACGCTGCAACGACACGACAGGTAGCAACGACAATACAGAAGTGACATTAAATGGGAAGACAGGTCTAAATAGGAGCGGGCTGATTGACACCAGGTGTGGCCAGGTGCCAATCAGCCGCAGCAGAGGGGACACAGCACTCAGGGAGTAAGACAGGAACCAGACAAAACTAAAGACATTAAATACTACACACAGAGGAAAAAACTGTCAGGGGGAAACCTGACAACAAAGAGCTAGCAGCTACACAACAGCTAAGCACACAATAGCACACAAGCTCGATATGCGTTATAATCATTGAATAGCGTGTTTACTTGCACAAAGCTGGACCGCTTGTTGGTTTGCAAAAGGTAAATAGGGTAAGCTATAGGCTACAAATGTCAGGGCAAGTTTGTGACGGACCCCAAGATGCAGAGAAGGAGGCAGGCATTGAGTAAGGAAACATGGTTTAATAAAACACAAAAACAAAACCAAACAAAAGGGGTACAACAAAAAGAGCGCACGAGGCGGATAACAAACTAAAAGAGCTAGCATGGGAGCTAGAAAACAAAAGGAGCTTAGCATGGAAGCTAGCAAAAACAAAAGGGCTTAGCGTGGAAGCTAGCAGGTAGGAAAACAGAAGTCGTTACGTGTAGTACAAAGACAAACTTAAAGCAGGGAACAAAAGACAGTAAGCTACAAACTGCTACCGAAATATAGCTTAGCGCTATGCTGCAACGACACGACAAGACACGACAGGTAGCAACGACAATACAGAAGTGACATTAAATGGGAAGACAGGTCTAAATAGGAGCGGGCTGATTGACACCAGGTGTGGCCAGGTGCCAATCAGCCGCAGCAGAGGGGACACAGCACTCAGGGAGTAAGACAGGAAACAGACAAAACTAAAGACATTAAATACTACACACAGAGGAAAAAACTGTCAGTGGCTAACCTGACAACAAAGAGCTAGCAGCTACACAACAGCTAAGCACACAATAGCACACAAGCTCGATATGCGTTATAATCATTGAATAGCGTGTTTACTTGCACAAAGCTGGACCGCTTGTTGGTTTGCAAAAGGTAAATAGTGTAAGCTATAGGCTACGAATGTCAGGGCAAGTTTGTGACGGACCCCAAGATGCAGAGAAGGAGGCAGGCATTGAGTAAGGAAACATGGTTTAATAAAACCCAAAAACAAAACCAAACAAAAAGGGTACAACAAAAAGCACACACGAGGCGGATAACAAACTAAAAGAGCTAGCATGGGAGCTACAAAACAAAAGGAGCTTAGCATGGAAGCTAGCAAAAACAAAAGGGCTTAGCGTGGAAGCTAGCAGGCAGGAAAACAGAAGTCGTTACGTGTAGTACAAAGACAAACTGAAAGCAGGGAACAAAAGACAGTAAGCTACAAACTGCTACCGAAATATAGCTTAGTGCTACGCTGCAACGACACGACAAGACACGACAGGTAGCAACGACAATACAGAAGTGACATTAAATGGAAAGACAGGTCTAAATAGGAGTGGGCTGATTGACACCAGGTGTGGCCAGGGGCCAAATCAGCCGCAGTAGAGGGGACACAGCACTCAGGGAGTAAGACAGGAAACAGACAAAACTAAAGACATTAAATACTACACAGAGGAAAAAACTCAGGGGCAAACCTGACAACGAAGAGCTAGCAGCTACACAACAGCTAAGCACACAATAGCACACAAGCTCGATATGCGTGATAATCATTGAATAGCGTGTTTTCTTGCATGAAGCTGGACCGCTTGTTGGTTTACACAGTAGACTATAGGCTATGAGGAGCTAGCAGCTACACAACAGCTAAGCACACAATAGCACACAAGCTAGACACATGTAGCGCTCATTGAACAGCGTGTTTACTCGTGCAAATGTGGTCCACTTGTTAGTTTACAAAAGGTAAACACGGTCGGCTATAGGCTGCGAGGAGCTAGCAGCTACACAACAGCTAAGCACACAATAGCACACAAGCTAGACACATGTAGCGCTCATTGAACAGCGTGTTTACTTGTGCAAATGTGGTCCACTTGTTAGTTTACAAAAGGTAAACACAGTAGACTATAGGCTATGAGGAGCTAGCAGCTACACAACAGCTAAGCACACAATAGCACACAAGCTAGACATGCGTAATGATCATTAAAAAAATATGGATTAAGCAAAGAAATCAAACAATGTACTTATATGACCCGATTTGAGACACTCTTTTATTCCTTATAGTGTTTAGAAAGTAAAGAGAAGAAGAACTATGATAAACATTCTGAATATGTTCCATCCATGAGATTGAACACGTAGTGAATACCAAAAAAATATATTTTTTGTGTTTTTCCTTGCAAGCATTGTCGTTATATTGATAATAATAATTAATTCCATGACGCTTGATGTCTTTTAAGGATTTTAATAATACAAAAGCCCAAAGCAGTGAAGTTGTCACCTTGTGTAAATGCTAAAAGTTGACATTGTCTTGCTGAAATAAGCAGGGGCGTCCTTGATAACGTTGCTTGGATGACAACATATGTTGTTCCAAAACCTGTATGTACCTTTCAGCATGAATGGTGCCTTCACAGATGTGTAAGTTACCCATGCCTTGGGCACTAATGCACCCCCATACCATCACACATGCTGGCTTTTGCACTTTGCGCCTAGTTCTTTTCCTCTTTGGTCCGGAGGACACGACGTCCACAGTTTCCAAAAACAATTTGAAATGTGGACTCGTCAGACCACAGAACACTTTTCCATTTTGCATCAGTCCATCTTAGATGAGCTCGGGCCCAGCGAAGCCGGTGGCGTTTCTGGGTGTTGTTGATAAATGGCTTTGGCTTTGCATAGTTTTAACTTGCTCTTACAGATGTAGCAGCGAACTGTAGTTACTGTCAGTGATTTTCTGAAGTGTTCCTGAGCCCGTGTGGTGATATCCCTTACACACCGATGTGGCTTTTTGATGCCTGAGGGATCCAAGGTGTGTAATATCGTGGCTTGCGTGCAGTGATTTCTCCAGATTCTCAAAACCTTTTGTTGATATCACAAAGCATAGATGTTGAAATCCCGAAATTCCTTGCAATAGCTGCTCAAGAAATGTTGATCTTAAAAAATGTGCTCAGGCATTTGTTGACAAAGTAGAGTGAGCGATTAATGGAAGCCGTTTGTGAACGACTCTTGCCGTCGTCGCTCGGGTTCCATGGACCACTCAGGAAGGACACGACCGCTTGAGCAGCTTTGACTCCCGACTATTTTTCAATAAAGCCTTCTCTTGCCGGGTTGGATCACTTTTCAGCTGCTCCTCTCCACCGCTCGCTCACGGTCCGCTTTTCAGCCGCCGTCGTCGTCATTCTCGTCTGCTCTTTGCTTTCGCTGCTGCTACTTTTCATCCGTTGTTGCAAGGCTCTCCAACTCCTTCTGCCCCGATCTCTCCTCCTTCTCCCCTTTTATGCGGCGTAAGGAGAAATGTTAATCGTGTGCCGGTGTGTGATTCCACGCACCTGAATTAGATTGCGGCGTTGCTCCCGGTTTGGCCGCATTCTCCGCCTCCTTGCCGCCATCTTGGGCCGGGCTACAGCGTGCCCTGCCCCGCTGCTTGTTCGCCGGCCGCGTCTCTCCACACTGTTTTGATAGCCAATCATGGCACCCACCTGTTCCCGATTAGCCTGTTCACCTGTGGGATGTTCCCAATAAGTGTTTGATGAGCATTTCTCAACTTTCTTACTCTTTTTTGCCACTTGTGCCAGCTTTTTTGAAACATGTTGCAGGCATCAAATTCCAAATGCGCTAAAATTTGTAAAAAAAAATGTCAATTCTGGTTTTATTTAGCATTTAGACGAGGTGACAACTTCACTGCTTTCGACTTTTGTAGAATCTGAGCGGTTTGCCTTGCTTTGTGTCCAAGGTCCTGTCCGCTGCAAGTACGCTCAGAAGAAGACGGCGCTGCAGCACGACGCCGGGCCCTTTGGGTACAGCTCCGAGTCCGAGCTGCTGGTGGGTGGCGGCCGTGAGGGAGACATCGGGAGGAGGAAACGCTCCCCAGGTAGAACACAGAGACTTGATGTCGTGCACGCTTCACTGAGGACAGTATTTGGCAAGCGCCGTTTTGTCCTACTCATTTCAGCCATCCTTGAACGCATCGTAGTTTGTTTACATGTATAACTTTCTCCGATGCCGCCACGGAAGGACGTGTTTTATGCCAATCATTCTTTGTCTCATTTTGTCCACCAAACATTTTATGCTGTGTGTGAATGCACAGAGGTGAGCTTTGTTGGTAGTTAATATAGACACTTACATCATGTGTTGTCTTCACTATAACACTTATATAAGACTTTTAAAGTCATTTTGATAGTAGGCTAATATAGACACTTACATCATGTGTTGTCTTCATTATAACACTTATATATATATATATATATATATATATATATATATATATATATATATATATATATATATATATATATATATATATATATATATATGGGTACACCCTGGACAAGTCGCCACCTCATCGCAGGGCCAGCACACATATATACAGACAAAATTCACACTCATATATATATATATATATATATATATATATGAGTGTGTACATATGTGTACATAGAAATATGTGTTTGGATACAAAGTGAAGTGTGACATAGAAATATGTGATTAGATTAACATTCATTTGTCTAATTATAAGTCTTGTCAACACTGAACAATATGAGCTTCAATAAAAAGTTTCTTCCTCAACAAACAAAACTTAACTGAAATCTAACATGACTCATCAAGTAGGTGACAGATGTCTTTTTAGCAAGCAGACAGAAATGTAGACCAACCACTCTTCTTATTTTTATTCTTTTTCTTCCTCTTCCTCTTCTTCTCCTTCTTCTTTTTTTCTTCTTCTTTTTCTTTTTCTTCTTCTTTTTCTTTTTCTTCTTCTTCTTCTTTTTCTTCTTCTTCTTCTTCTTCTTCTTCTTACTCTTCTTCCCCTTCTTCTTCTTCTTCTTTTTTTATTTTTCTTCTTCTTCTTCTTCTTCCTTCCTCTTCTTGCTCTTCTTTTTCTTCTTCTTTTTCTTTTTCTTCTTCTTCTTCTTTTTCTTTTTCTTCTACTTCTTCTTCTTCTTCTTCTTCTTTTTCTTTTTCTCTTTGTTCTTTTTCTTTTTCTTCTTCTTCTTCTTCTTCTTCTTCTTCTTCTTCCTCTTCTTCACCTTCTTCTTCTTCTTTTTCTTTTTCTTCTACTTCTTCTTCTTCTTCTTTTTCTTTTTCTTTTTCTTCTTCTTCTTTTTCTTTTTCTTTTTGTTCTTTTTCTTTTTCTTTTTCTTCTTTTTCTTCTTGTTCTTCTTCTTCTTCCTCTTCTTCTTCTTCTTCTTCCTCTTCTTCTTCTTCTTCTTTTTCTTACTCTTCTTCTTCTTCCTCTTCTTTTTCTTCCTCTTCCTCTTTGTCTTCCTTTTCTTCCTCTTCTTCTTCTTCTTCTTCTTCTTCTTCTTCTTCATCTTCTTCTTCTTTTTCTTTTTCTTTTTCTTCTTCTTATTTTTCTTTTTCTTTTTCTTCTTGTTCTCCTTTTTCTTTTTCTTCTTCTTCGTCTTTTTCTTCCTCTTCTTCTTCTTTTTCTTCTTCTTTTTCTTTTTTCTTCTTCTTTTTCTTTTTTCTTCTTCTTCTTCTTCTTCTTTTTCTTCTTTTTCTTTTTCTTCTTGTTCTTCTTCTTCTTTTTCTTCTTCCTCCTCTTCCTCTTTCTCTTCTTCTTTTTCTTTTTCTTCCTCTTCTTCTTCTTCGTCCTCTTCCTCTTCCTGCTTTGTGACCTCACCTTGTTGCTAGGCAGAGTTCATGAGGCGCCGCTCACAAAGGAGCCGACATCATAAGAATAAATATTAATAATTCTAATGATTAACTTGCCATGGGGGGGGTTTGGAGTTTCTTTTTTATTTTATTTTTATTTTTAAAAATAAAATAAAATTAAAATTAAAATTAAAACGTATAAAAAATTATTTTGCAGCCTGGTACCGGTGGTTGGGGACCACAGCTGTAGATGAAAAAAAAAATGCACCACTGTTATTTTTACCGTAAAATTCTGGCATGCCAGTTTTGTTTTTGTTTTTTTACCATAAAATGTACATCTGTAGATTTTACAGTGCATTACTACAGATTGTTCATTTTTAGGGTGAAACTGTGGCGAGCATCTACTGACAAAGTCCACTTTCCACCATTTAGTTTGACTATTTAACATGAAAAGTGGGATTTATTTGTATTGTCGCTTCATCACAAACAAAACATTTGAGATATTTACAAAAAATGAACATTTTCAGCAAATTCAAGTCCTGATATGTTTTCTGCCGGCAGATGTTCCTCAGGAGCTGAGCACGTCCATGTTTGAGCTGAGCAGCCTGGACAGTCCTCACACGCAGGTAGGTCGGTGTCAGGTCCACACCTTGGCACACCTTGGCACACCTTGGCACACGTGTGACGCTAACTGACCTGCGCCCGTCCCGCAGAGCTGGGAGTCCATGTCCAGCGTGGTCAGCACGCCGTCCTCCGCCATGGACACCTTTCGGAGCAGCACAGGTACGGCAACCTTCTGTTTCCACTGCCGGGGAGGGACCGGGAGAGTCGGCAGGGACAGGAAGCCAGACCATTGAAAATCAATGATTTGGACTGCGAGTAGAGGCTGAGGGAAATGGGAAATGACCCAATTTCAAAGGTCAAATTTACGTCAGAACATAACATTGATTTAACGTCGTCAAAAAGCATGTTGTTCAATCAATCAATCAATCAATCAATCAATCAATCAATCAATCAGTCAGTCAATGTTTACTTACATACCCCTAAATCACGAGTATCTCAAAGGGCTGCACAAGCCATAACGACATCCTCGGTTCAGATCCCACATAAGGGCAAGGAATAGGGGATAGGCCCCTCCCACTTCCAAAGACATGCACCTGGGGATAGGCCCCTCCCACCTCCAAAGACATGCACCTGGGGATACGCCCCTCCCACCTCCAAAGACATGCACCTGGGGATAGGCCCCTCCCACCTCCAAAGACATTCACATGCGGATAGGCCCCTCCCACCTCCAAAGACATGCACCTGGGGATACGCCCTCCCACCTCCAAAGACATGCACCTGGGGATAGGCCCCTCCCACCTCCAAAGACATGCACCTGGGGATAGGCCCCTCCCACCTCCAAAGACATGCATTTGGAGATAGGCCCCTCCCACCTCCAAAGACATGCACCTGGGGATAGGCCCCTCCCACCTCCATAGACATGCACCTGGGGATACGCCCTCCCACCTCCAAAGACATGCACCTGGGGATAGGCCCCTCCCACCTCCAAAGACATGCATTTGGAGATAGACCCCTCCCACCTCCAAAGACATGCATTTGGAGATAGGCCCCTCCCACCTCCAAAGACATGCACCTGGGGATAGGCCCCTCCCACCTCCAAAGACATGCACCTGGGGATAGGCCCCTCCCACCTCCAAAGACATGCACCTGGGGATAGGCCCCTCCCACCTCCAAAGACATGCACCTGGGGATAGGCCCCTCCCACCTCCAAAGACATGCACCTGGGGATAGGCCCCTCCCACCTCCAAAGACATTCACATGCGGATAGGCCCCTCCCACCTCCAAAGACATGCACCTGGGGATAGGCCCCTCCCACCTCCAAAGACATTCACATGCGGATAGGCCCCTCCCACCTCCAAAGACATGCACCTGGGGATACGCCCTCCCACCTCCAAAGACATGCACCTGGGGATAGGCCCCTCCCACCTCCAAAGACATGCACCTGGGGATAGGCCCCTCCCACCTCCAAAGACATGCATTTGGAGATAGGCCCCTCCCACCTCCAAAGACATGCACCTGGGGATAGGCCCCTCCCACCTCCATAGACATGCACCTGGGGATAGGCCCCTCCCACCTCCAAAGACATGCACCTGGGGATAGGCCCCTCCCACCTCCAAAGACATGCATTTGGAGATAGGCCCCTCCCACCTCCAAAGACATGCACCTGGGGATAGGCCCCTCCCACCTCCATAGACATGCACCTGGGGATAGGCCCCTCCCACCTCCATAGACATGCACCTGGGGATAGGCCCCTCCCACCTCCAAAGACATGCACCTGGGGATAGGCCCCTCCCACCTCCAAAGACATGCACCTGGGGATAGGCCCCTCCCACCTCCAAAGACATGCATTTGGAGATAGGCCCCTCCCACCTCCAAATACATGCACCTGGGGATAGGCCCCTCCCACCTCCAAAGACATGCACCTGGGGATAGGCCCCTCCCACCTCCAAAGACATGCACCTGGGGATAGGCCCCTCCCACCTCCAAAGACATGCACCTGGGGATAGGCCCCTCCCACCTCCAAAGACATGCACCTGGGGATAGGCCCCTCCCACCTCCAAAGACATGCACCTGGGGATAGGCCCCTCCCACCTCCAAAGACATGCACCTGGGGTTACGCCCCTCCCACCTCCAAAGACATGCACCTGGGGATAGGCCCCTCCCATCTCCATAGACATGCACTTGGAGATAGGCCCCTCCCACCTCCAAAGACATGCACCTGGGGATAGGCCCCTCCCACCTCCAAAGACATGCACCTGGGGATACGCCCCTCCCACCTCCAAAGACATGCACCTGGGGATAGGCCCCTCCCACCTCCAAAGACATGCACCTGGGGATAGGCCCCTCCCACCTCCAAAGACATGCACTTGGAGATAGGCCCCTCCCACCTCCAAAGACATTCACATGCGGATAGGCCCCTCCCACCTCCAAAGACATGCACCTGGGGATAGGCCCCTCCCACCTCCAAAGACATGCACCTGGGGATAGGCCCCTCCCACATCCAAAGACATGCACCTGGGGATAGGCCCCTCCCACCTCCAAAGACATGCACCTGAGGATAGGCCCCTCCCACCTCCAAAGACATGCACCTGAGGATAGGCCCCTCCCACCTCCAAAGACATGCACCTGATTGGCAACACTAAATGGTCCCCAGTGTGTGAAAGTTGTCCGTCTATCTGTGTTGGCCCTGTGATAAGGTAGCAACTTGTCCAGGGTGTACCCCGCCTTCCGCCCGATTGTAGCTGAGATAGGCTCCAGCGACCCCAAAGGGAATAAGCGGTAGAAAATGGATGGATGGATCGAAGATAAATATATAGTTAAATATATTCTTGTACCTGGATCACTTGTCACTAGCTCCGCCCCTTTCCCTTCCCATCACGTGTCCACCAATCGTCTTCTGTTAATATGCCTGTCAGCATTTCTGTTAGCAAGCCTTTTAGCATGCCTGTTAGCATGTTTGTTAGCATGCCAGCTAGGATGCCTGTTAATTTGTCTGTTAGCCTACCTTTTAGCATTCCTGCAAGAATGGCTGTTAGCATTTGTTCTCATGCCTGTTAGCATGCATGTTATTATGGCTGTTAACTTGCTGTTAGCATGTCTATTAGCAAGCCTCTTAGCAGGTCCCTTAGCATGCCTGATAGGACGGTTGCTAACATGTCTGTTATCATGCCTGTTAGCATGGATAGCATGCCTGTTAGGATGCCTGTTAATTTGTCTGTTAGCCTACCTTTTAGCATTCCTGCAAGAATGGCTGTTAGCATTTGTTCTCATACCTGTTAGCATGCATGTTATTATGGCTGTCAACTTGCTGTTTGCATGTCTATTAGCAAGCATCTTAGCAGGTCCCTTAGCATGCCTGCTAGGACGGCTGCTAACATGTCTGTTATCATGCCTGTTAGCATGGTTAGCATGCCTGTTAATTCGTCTGTTAGCCTACCTTTTAGCATTCCTGCAAGACTGGCTGTTAGCATTTGTAATCATGCCTGTGAGCATGCATGTTTACATGCCTGTTAGCATGTCTGTTAGCATGCGTGTTAGCGTGACTTCATGGCTCCCGAATGTCGTAGCTTTCCTGCAAACCAGACCAAGAAGAAGGCTTGTAGAACTCCACCGTGTAGGATGGGAAGCAACACGAAGGCCTTCCTTTTCTTTCACGTATTGTAATCAACAGAAAGATATTGTCTTGACCCAAGAACTACAAAAGCGACGAGGAAGCAGGACCAGACTCCCCTTTTCAGGCACCGCTTCTTTAAACTGTTTTACAACCTTTTCCGTGAACTGTTTATGACCTTTTCTTTTGAACTGTTCTGTAACCAAAAGCAGTGGCTGTTTATGACCCACGACCCTTAGAAACAGCTGTTGCCACCTCATCAGGGAAAGTCCAAATAAATAGAATTTGCACCAGAGCGGGCTGGGACACTGTGCAAGGGTGCAGTCAGGCCTTTCTATTGTGCCACAGTCTTTCTACTGGATTGTGTCTCTATTGTGTTGTTTCTCAGGTGTTTGTTTTGCTGTTTTGTGGCAGAGTGTGTGCCTCGGACGGACGGCGACATGGGCAGGCTGTGTGTGCGACTGAGCTACCAGGAGGAGACGGAGCAGGTGTGGATCACCTTGGTGCAGGTAAGGTTTCCTTGCGAGCGGACCGGACGGGACAATAGAGTCCATTGTGGAGTTCAGACACTGTCAATGGACCCTCTGTGCGTCCACAGGAAGTACTAATCAAAGGCTGGAGGGGAATGCGAGAAAGGGGAAGTCTGATTTTTTGTGGGCGGAGCTTATGTTGTGAATTTGAACTCCAAGTTTCTGTGTTCTTTGGCCACGTCCGGTGTTATAATTCCGGGTGCTTGTTGCTAAGCAGAATTGTTCCCCGCAGACCTTTAAAGAAATGAGCCTTATGAGCTCACTGCAAGAGGAAGGACAGGAAGAAAAAGTAAGTCCTAAAAGGATTCTGATCATGAGTCCCCATTCGGTTCTCTGTATTGAGTTCTTCACACTGGTTTCCCTGCGGCCGCGCGTAGTTTGAGTACCGTATTTCCTTCTCACTCCGGCGCTTACCAAAGGCATGCGGTAAATTTAGGCCTGCGCTTATAGATTTGAGTGTGATGTAAGGATAGCATCTTGAAAACCACGTTATTATGGTCTTACTTTTACTTATAAATGAAGTCCATGAGCCAAACAGTAGATTTGGTTAGATTATGAATGTCACAACTCTCCAGACTTTTGGTCAAATTTGATGCTCTAACACAGGGGTGCCCACACTTTTTCTGCAGGCGAGCTACTTTTCAATTCACCAACTCGAGGGGATCTACCTCATTTATATATATCATTTATATTTATTTATTTATGAAAGAGACATTTTTGTAAACAAGTTAAATGTGTTTAATGATAATACAAGCATGTGTAACACATATAGATGTCTTTCTTTCACAAAGACAAGAATATAAGTTGGTGTATTACCTGATTCTGATGACTTGCATTGATTGGAATCAGACAGTAATGATGATAACGCCCACATTTTCAAATGGAGGAGAAAAAAAGTTGTCCTTTCTGTACAATACCACATGAAAGTGGTTGGTTTTTGGCATCTAATTCATCCAGCTTCCATACACTTTACAAGAAAAACATTGGCGGCAAATTCCGTAGCTTGCTTGATTGACATTCACGGCACCCGAGGGTCTTGTGAGATGACGCT
Source organism: Nerophis ophidion (assembly GCF_033978795.1). Classification (NCBI taxonomy): domain Eukaryota; kingdom Metazoa; phylum Chordata; class Actinopteri; order Syngnathiformes; family Syngnathidae; genus Nerophis; species Nerophis ophidion. The sequence goes on from NC_084613.1 coordinate 2,659,319, forward strand.
GGCTGCTGCCAGTTCATTATTATGAAAAAATGACAGAGAGGAAGGCGAGAAACACTTTTTATTTCAACAGACTTTCGCGCCGTCCCTTCCGTCAAAACTCTAAAGGCCGACTGCACATTTCCTATCTTCACAATAAAAGCCCTGCTTCATGCTGCCTGCGCTAACAAAATAAGAGTCTCGGAAAGCCGGCGTGCACAAGTGATGTGCACGCCAGCTTTCTGAGGGATCGCTTGTGCACGCCAGTTTTCCCAGACTCTGTATTTAGTTAGCGCAGGCAGCATGAAGCAGGGCTTTTATTGTGAAGATAGGAAATGTGCAGTCGGCCTTTAGAGTTTTGACGGAAGGTACGGCGCGAGAGTCTGTTGAAATAAAAAGTGTTTCTCGCCTTCCTCTCGGTCATATTTTCATAATAATGATCTTGCAGCAGCCAGCGTCATCTCACAAGACCCTCCGGTACCGTGAATGTCATTTAAGTGACGTCTTGGTGAAGATTGATGATCACTCATTTTTAGGTCTATTTTTTTTAAAAGCCTGGCTGGAGATGGACTGACACACCCCCCGCGGTCGACTGGTAGCTCGCGATCGACCTAATGGGCACCCCTGCTCTAACACATGTGTGTCAAACTATGGCCCGCGGGCCAAATTTGGCCCTCCCTGTAATTTCATTTGGCCCTTGAGGCAATGTCAAATTAACATTAGAACTGGCCAGCTGGTGTTATACAGCGCCGGTTTCGCTGTAACACCGCATTCACCGCTAATACTCATACTTGCCAACCCTCCCAATATTCCCAGGAGACTCTCGAAGTTCAGTGCCCCTCCCGAAAATCTCCCGGGGCAACCATTCTCCCCAATTTCGCCCAATTTCCACCTGGACAAAAATATTGGGGGCTTGGCTTAAAGGCACTGCCTTTAGCGTTCTCTGCAACCTGTGGTCACGTCTGCTTTTCCTCCATTCAAACAGCGTCACATAATATATGCGGCTTTAGCACACACACAAGTGAATGCAAGGCATACTTGGTCAACAGCCATACAGGTCACACTGAGGGTGGCCGAATTAACAATGCCACCACTGTTACAAATATGTGCCACACCGTGAACCCACACCAAATAATATTGACAAACATATTTCGGGAGAACACCCGCACCGTAACGCAACAGAAGAAATACCCAGAACCCCTTGCAGCACTAACTCTTCCGGGACGCTACAATATACACCCCAGTTTGATACACACTTCAATAAATTGCCAGAAATAGCCAATTTGCTCAATTTACCTTTAACTCTATGTTATTATTAATAATTAATGATATTTATCTTTGTGGAAACACTGATCATCTTAATGATTTCTCACAATAAATATATATAGAAACAGATAAATATCAAAATGCAACATTTTATTTTTATATTTTCTCTAAGTGCACATTTTTCAAATTGAACATTTTCAAATGATCACTTCTAAGACAGTCTTGTTAAAACGCAATATCCCATTTTAACGAGCTAGCCGCTAACGTGTTTTAACAAATCATGAATGACTTTGCACCGTGTTAAGTCGTACATTTTTTTTCCTTTTACGGAAGGTTTTTGGTAGAGAATAAATGATGAAAAAAACACTTAATTGAACGGTTTAAAAGAGGAGAAAACAGGGAAAAAAAAGAAACATAGTTTATCTTCAATTTCGACTCTTTAAAATGCAAAATTCAACCGGAAAAAAGGAAGAGAAAAACTAGCTAATTTGAATCTTTTTGAAAAAATAAAAAAAATAATTATTAGTAATTATTCCTGATTAATATTAATTTTAGAATTTTGATGACATGTTTTAAATAGGTTAAAATCCAATCTGCACTTTGTTAGAATATATAACAAATTGGACCAAGCTATATTTCTAACAAAGACAAATCTTTATTTCTTCTAGATTTTCCAGAACAAAAAGTTTAAAAGAAATTCAAACAACTTTGAAATAAGATTTAAATTTGATTCTACAGATTTTCTAGATTTGCCCAATTTTTTTTTTTCAATTTTAATCATAACAAGTTTGAAGAGATATATTTTTCAACGAAAAAACAGAAGCTAAAATGAAGAATTAAATTAAAATGTATTTGTTATTCTTTACAATAAAAAACATAAATTTACTTGAACATTGATTTAAATTGTCAGGAAAGAAGAGGAAGGAATTTAAAAGGTAAAAAGGTATATGTGTTTAAAAATCCTAAAATCATTTTTAAGGTTGTATTTTTTCTCTAAAATTGTCTTTCTGAAAGTTATAAGAAGCAAAGTAAAAAAATAAATGAATTTATTTAAACAAGTGAAGACCAAGTCTTTAAAATATTTTCTTGGATTTTCAAATTCTATTTGAGTTTTGTCTCTCTTAGAATTAAAAATGTGGAGCAAAGCGAGACCAGCTTGCTAGTAAAAAAATAAAATTTAAAAAATAGAGGCAGCTCACTGGTAAGTGCTGCTATTTGAGCTATTTTTAGAACAGGCCAGCGGGCGACTCATCTGGTCCTTACGGGCGACCTGGTGCCCGCCTTGGTGACCCCTGCTTTAAGGACTGAAGCTGCCACGCTACTTTCACTTGGATTGAAATGTTCTCCTTGTTTTAATCACCAGTGTTCACAACTCAAACTTCCAAAAGACAGAACACCAAGGCCAAAGATCCGGATCAGAGGAATCATCAGCCTTCCCCAAGCTGTGCACTTCAAGAGCTCCGTCAAAGAGTACAGTCAGGTGAGTTCTCACATACCTATGTTAGCATGTTACCTGACTTATGTGTGTCAGTGTTGTTAGCATGCTACATCATTTATGTATGTTAGCATTCTACATGATTTAACGTATTTCCTTGAATTGCCGCCGGGGCGTTAATTAATTTAAAACCTCTTCTCACTCCGACGTTTACCAAAGGCATGCGGTAAATTTAGGCCTGCGCTTATAAATTTGAGTGTGATGTAAGGATACCATCATGAAAAGCACGTTTAATAAAAAAAGCGTTATTATGGTCTTACCTTTACTTATAAATGAAGTCCATGCGCAGCTCCTTCTGATCAAAAGCATCGATAACTTGTTTATAGAAGTCTTCCTTATCTTTCCTCAGTTTTAAAAGTCTCAATGGAGATCTTCCTTTATTACCTCCTGCTTCGATTGAAAGTCCAGTTTAGAAAAAAGTTTTATTTTAGATATGTAACCCTCCATGTTAAAAGTGCAAGCGAGAGGAAAAAATAAACTCTTGCTGCTTGTTGTCACTTCTTCTGCAGCCGAGTAGTCGCAAGAAGGATCACTAGCGCCCTCTACCACCAGGAGGCGGGAGTCATTTAATGACTCATATTTGACACACGCAGCTACGGTATATTAATAAAACATAGCCACTTACTGTTCTTTTTAGCATATTCAATAGCTTGGACCTTAAATCCTACTGAATAGCTCTTAATCTTCTTCCCTTTATGCGATTTCAAATGATTGAAATCAGCCTCCTCCATTTTGAAAATGGTGACAGGTGAAGTGTCACTCGTGACGTGACGAGTTTGACCCGGTGGAAATTCTAGGCATATGCTAATTTCAGCATGTCACATGACTGCTGTGTGTTTGTTTGTTAGAATGTTACATTATTTAAGTGTGTTTTTAATGTAGCATGCTTGGAGAATAGAATAGAATAGAATGAACTTTATTGTCATTATATTTGCATATAACGAGATTAAAGACTCCAACTTAAGGTGCGGTAGTGGGAACAAATATGGGGTGAAATAAATGACGTAAGAGGTAATAAAGGAAAAACTAATAATTGAAATAAACAGACTACTATCCAACAACAATAATAAGCAATTCTGTACAATATACAAAACACTATAGAAGTATATAAGTTTTAGCAAAATGGTTGTTTTTTACACCACACTAAAATAGCTATTTTTAAAACACGCTAATATTTTACACAGCTGAATTTGTACTATTTGCATGAAAAACTTTTTTTTCCTGCTCTGTTATTTTCTTTACGTGAGACCGTTGATCATTTGTCTACTTTTACAAGTGAGTTGCTAAAATGCTAACATGCTAACAATTGCTATGCTACAAGATCACACAAAATGGCAATTTGAGGACAAATTAGCTGAAAATAACGACTAGAAATCATTCCTGCCATCTTTGTCAGAGTTTGTTGTTGACGAACCCCAAGATGCAGAGAAGGCGGGAGGCATTTTGCAGGAAAACATGATTTAAAAAAAATACTAAGACAAAAAAAAAAACAAAGGGTTCAAACAAAAAGCGCGCACGTGGGCGGATAACAAACAAACGGCCGAGCGTGGAAGCTAATGTATCTAGCAGGAAACAGAAGTCGTTCTTGTAAAATGAAAGAACAAACTGGAAGCAGGGAACAAAAAACAGTAAGCTAGGCTGCAAAGACACGACAGGAGCGATAATATATGACAAGAGCAACAAGAAGTGAGATCGAAAAAATCAATAATCCGGCACTGACTGGAGGAACAAAGCAGGTACAATAGGAGCGGGCTGATTGACACCAGGTGTGGCCAGGTGCCAATCAGCCGCAGCTAAGGGAAAACAGCACACAGGGAGACAAACAGGAAGCTGAACCAAAAAAAGAGGACATAAGGACATTAAATACTAAACACACAGAGGAAAAACTAAAACACAAACTGTCAGTGGCAAGCCTGACAATCTTATTGTTTTGTTTTCAAAGTCATAGCCACGTTTTTACATTTTCTTGCCGTGAGCCACTATATTTGTTGTTAGCACGCAAGCTAACGCTACATGCTTCCGCTCTTTTGTTTCCCTCCAGCACGCAACCTTCATGGAGACCTTCGTGTTCGCGCTGAGCCTCCAGACGCTGCGAAGTAGTGCTCTGGTCCTGCGGCTGCAGACGTGCTTCCTCCAAAAACGTACGCTGGCCGAGGGCGCCATCTCGCTGCGGCACCTCGGGCCCCGGGAGACCCAACACTGGCTGCACCTGAGAGCGCCGCGCAAGTCCTCTGTGAGTAGTTCTCCTCAGAATACTTGGTGTCAAAATACTTCTCTTCAGAGGACAAACCCCCGTTTCCATGTGAGTTGGGAAATTGTGTTCATTTTCAAGCCATATTCAGTTGAATATGCTACAAAGACAACATATTTCATGTTCAAACTCATAAAAAAAAAATGTTTGTGCAAATAATCATTAACTTTAGAATTTGATGCCAGCAACACGTGACGAAGAAGTTGGGAAAGGTGGCAATAAATACTGATAAAGTTGAGGAATGCTCATCAAACACTTATTGGGAACATCCCACAGGTGTGCAGGCTAATTGGGAACAGGTGGGTGCCATGATTGGCTATAAAAACAGCTTCCCCAAAAATGCTCAGTCTTTCACAAGAAAGGATGGGGCGAGGTACACCCTTTTGTCCACAACTGTGTGAGCAAATAGTCAAACAGTTTAAGAACAACCTTTCTCAAAGTGACATTGCAAGAAATTTAGGGATTTCAACATCTACGCTCCATAATATCATCAAAAGGTTCAGAGAATCTGGAGAAATCACTCCACGTAAGCGGCATGGCCGGAAACCAACATTGAATGACCGTGACCTTCCATCCCTCAGACGGCACTGTGTCAAAAAGCGACATCATTCTCTAAAGGATATCACCACATGGGCTCAGGAACACTTCAGAAAACCACTGTCACTAAATACAGTTTGTCGCTACATCTGTAAGTGCAAGTTAAAGCTCTACTATGCAAAGCGAAAGCCATTTATCAACAACATCCAGAAAGGCCGCCGGCTTCTCTGGGCCTGAGATCATCTAAGATGGACTGATGCAAAGTGGAAAAGTGTTCTGTGGTCTGACGAGTCCACATTTCAAATTGTTTTTGGAAATATTCAACATTGTGTCATCCGGACCAAAGGGGAAGCGAACCATCCAGACTGTTATCAACGCAAAGTTTAAAAGCCAGCATGTGTGATGGTATGGGGGTGCATTAGTGCCCAAGGCATGGGTAACTTACACATCTGTGAAGGCACCATTAATGCTGAAAGGTACATACAGGTTTTGGAACAACATATGCTGCCATCCAAGCGCTGTCTTTTTCATGGACGCCCCTGCTTATTTCAGCAAGACAATGCCAAGCCACATTCAGCACGTGTTACAACAGCGTGGTTTCGTAGTAAAAGAGTGCGGGTACTTTCCTGGCCCGCCTGCAGTCCAGACCTGTCTCCCATGGAAAATGTGTGGTGCATTATGAAGTGTAAAATAGGACAGCGGAGACCCCGGACTGTTGAAGGACTGAAGCTCTACATAAAACAAGAATGGGAAAGAATTCCACTTTCAAAGCTTCAACAATTAGTTTCCTCAGTTCCCAAACGTTTATTGAGTGTTGTTAAAAGAAAAGGTGATGTAACACAGTGGTGAACATGCCCTTTCCCAACTACTTTGGCACCTGTTGCAGCCATGAAATTCTAAGTTAATTATTTGCATTAAAAAGATAAAGTTTATGAGTTTGAACATCAAATATGTTGTCTTTGTAGCATATTCAACTGAATATGGCTTGAAAAGGATTTGCAAATCATTGTATTCTGTTTATATTTACATCTAACACAATTTCCCAGCTCATAAGGAAACAAGGTGTGTAGTTTGTGGACGTGCACTTATGCAAGCTGACCTTCATAAAGGAATAAAGAGGATGTTCAAACAAAGTGTTTGGCATCATAATGAAGGTTTATTTAAAAGTGGGCCAACCCGCCTTGCAGCTGTTACCGCCAGGAATGTCACCGCTCGTTAGCGAGGTCCCAGTCGCCACGGCAACATCCTGCAGGAGGCCTTAAGCCATGCCGAAAAAGAAAAGAGCAGAACAAAGTGTTTTCAAGTGAAAGTTTGAAGTCGGTAGATTTTCTTCTGGCACGTCTGACGTTTCTTCTTGGAAGGACACAGCACTTGTTCTTGGAAATGACTTTTTGGTTTTTTTTGTGAACTGAAAGAAAGAAACATGCCCACAGAGCTTTGTTTTGCTAACTTTATGACTTTAGAATGTTGTAATTTCCAGAAACTTTTCAAATGAGAACACGTGATTCAATCCCCCCCCCCAAAAAAACATGCAACTTATTTCTTGTAAATGTCTTTCTCGGATATTTAAAAAAATATTTTTCTCAGTTTAAAGAAAAAAAAGAAAGAAAAGAAAATACACATCCTATTTTTTCTTGCAAATATACAAATGTCAAGTTTTTTATTATATAATTACAACTTCTTTTTTTTCCTTTGAAGTGTACATGTCAAACAATTTAGTTTTTCTAAGAAATTGGAAATATAACCTTTTTATGAATACACTATTTGTCATCAACATATTCAACTTTTATATACTAACTTTGTCTTGTGAATATATATCACTTTTTTTTTTAATGCTACTTTTTGTCTTAGAAATACTTTTTTTTAAAATATACTCAAAATACATACAGCATGTATGTATATATATATATGTATGTATGTATGTATGTATGTATATATATGTATGTATGTATGTATATATATATATATATATATATATATATATATATATATATATATATATATATATACATATATATGTATGTATGTATGTATGTATGTATATATATGTATGTATGTATGTATATATATATATATATATATATATATATATATATACATATATATATATATATATATATATATATATATATATACATATATATGTATGTATGTATGTATATATATGGGCTTCACGGTGGCAGAGGGGTTAGTGCGTCTGCCTCACAATACGAAGGTCCTGCAGTCCTGGGTTCAAATCCAGGCTCGGGATCTTTCTGTGTGGAGTTTGCATGTTCTCCCCGTGAATGCGTGGGTTCCCTCCGGGTACTCCGACTTCCTCCCACCTCCAAAGACATGCACCTGGGGATAGGTTGATTGGCAACACTAAATTGGCCCTAGTGTGTGAATGTGAGTGTGAATGTTGTCTGTCTATCTGTGTTGGCCCTGCGATGAGGTGGCGACTTGTCCAGGGTGTATCCCGCCTTCCGCCCGATTGTAGCTGAGATAGGCGCCAGCGCCCCCCGCGACCCCGAAAGGGAATAAGCGGTAGAAAATGGATGGATGGATGGATGGATGGATGTATATATATATATATATATATATTTATACACACACCACACATATAAATATATATATGTGTATATTTATATGTGTATGTATACATATGTTTGTGTATATATGCATGTATTACATACGTATGTATGTATATATATACACATATATATATATATATATATATAAACACACACATATAAATATATATAGGTGTATATATTTATATATATGTATGTAAATAAAAATATATACATATGTGTGTGTATATTGTATATATATGTACACACATATATATTATATATATCTGTATATATAATATATATATACATATGTGTATTTATATATATACATACATATAAATATGTATGTATATATACATATACACACATGTATATATTTATATATATACAAATATATATAATACATGTATATTTGTGTGTGTGTATATATACATGTATATATGTATATATATACATATATATAATATATGTATATATATATATACATGTATATATACATATATATATAAATGTGTATATATACATTCACATATATATATTGGTATATTATATGTATAAATATATATATATATATCTATTTTCTATATATGTGCATATATATATTTTTTTATATATATACATATATGTATATATATATATATATATATATATATATATATATATATATATATATATATATATATATATCCATCCATCCATCCATCCATTTTCTACCGCTTATTCCCTTTTGGGGTCGCGGGGGGCGCTGGCACCTATATCAGCTACAATCGGGCGGAAGGCGGGATACACCCTGGACAAGTCGCCACCTTATCGCAGGGCCAATATACATATATATATATATATATATATATATATTATACATAAGTATATATGTGTTTATTTTGGAAATAACTTTTTTTTAAATATATACTTTGTTTTGGAAATATATATATTTTTAAAAATACTACTTTTGTTTTAAAAATATATTATTTTTTTGTGTTATGTAAAATAGTTTTTTTTCTTGCCAATATCTTTCTCAAATATATATTTAAAAAAAATTGTTTTCTCTAATGATATGACAGTTAGGCGACTTCCTTCAAACTTTTTTTTTCTGGGAGTCGTGCGAGCATTTATTGGAAAATGATCAACATTTTTTTTTTTCAATATCCGTCATTCCGACTTTATTGTTCCAGTAATTTAGTTATTTTGTATTCTGATAGTAGTTTGTTTCATCCTCTACTTGCCACCAAAAGAGTGCAGAAGTTGAACTACACACACACACACACACACACACACACACACACACACACACACACACACACACACACACACACACACACACACACACAGAGTGTACCTGAGGGAACAGTCATTCATCATCAGGTGTTCCTGGTGCAAATGTGGTGTTAAGGAGCACATTTAGCATTCCAAGTGTAAAAAGAAGCGTGACACAGCTGGTTTTGTCGCAGGTGAGCGGCTGCGAGCTGCACGTTGTCACCTGCTTCCAGCCCGCCTGCAGACGCATGCAAGTCCAAGTCCTCGCCGCCCAGAACCTGCCGCCATGTTCGGCACTCCTCCGCCCAGGTAAGGGAGGAGTCAACAGGTGAGGGTCAGCACACCTGCCCTGCTAACCAGGTCTAATCCTGGTGTCCTCCGCAGCTTTCCTGGTGACGGCCGAGCTTCACCAGGTGGATGGTCAGGTGACCAGGAAGAAGACGCGAGCCCTGCGGGGCGCCGAGGGGCGGTGCCAGTGGGCGGAGACTCTTCACTTCCCCATGGCGGCGCTGGACCCCGCCTGCTCGCTGGCCATCCAACTCTACTGCAGATCCCTCAACAGAAAGACTTGTTTGGGACAGGTCAGCCACTCTTAGTTACTTACTTACTTAGTTGCTTAATTGTTTGTTACTGCATCATTCGGTTGGTTAGTTAGTTAGTTTGCTGACTGCCTGGTTGATTAGTTAAGCAGGTGAGTTGAAAAGTTGGTTGGTTAATTGGTTTCCTAGTTCTATGCTTCGTTATAGGTTAGTTAGTTGAAGTTTATATCCAACATTTCAACTTGATACTTCACATATCTCATTTATTTTTCATTTCTGTTTACTAAGTTGCTTGGTTGATAGTATAGATGACTGATTAGTTGGCCCATGAGTTAATAATATGACTCATTAGTTAGTTACTTAATCAGTAGGCTGACAAGTTTGCTGGCTAATTAGTTAGTCGTCTGGTTAGTTTTTTTCTTCATTGTTTGGTTAGTACATTATGTGGTTGGCTTGCTGACTGTCTGGTTGATTAGTTAAGCAGGTTGGTTGAAAAGTTTTTTGCTTGGTTTGTTGGTTAATTGGTTTCTTAGATCTATGATTCTTTATAGGTTAGTTAGTTGAAGTTTATTTCGAACATTTCAAATTGATACTTCACATATCTCATTTATTTTTCATTTCTGTTTACTAAGTTGGTTGGTTGATAGGGATAGAGGAACTGATTAGTTAGCTCATGAGTTAATAATATGACTCATTAGTTGGGTACTTAATCGGTAGGCTGGCTAAGTTTGCTGGCTAATTAGTTAGTGGTCCGGTTAGTTATTTTCTTCATTGTTTGGTTAGTACATTATGTGGTTGGCTTGCTGAATGTCTGTTTGATCAGTTAAGCAGGTTAGGTCATTGGTGAGTTGAAAAGTTTTTTGGTTGGTTGGTTAATTGGTTTCTTAGTTTTTATGGTTTGTTTTGGGTTTGTTAGTTGAAGTTTATTTCGAACATTTCAACTTGATACTTCACATATTTCATTTATTTTTCATTTCTGTTTACTAAGTTTGTTGGTTGATGGATGACTGATTAGTTGGCTCATTAGTCAGTTACCTAAACGCTAGGCTGTCGAGTTTGCTGGCTAATTAGTTAGTGGTCCGGTTAATTATTTTCTTCATTGTTTGGTTAGCACATTTGCTGAATGTCTGTTTGATCAGTTAAGCAGGTTAGGTCATTGGTGAGTTGAAAAGTATTTTGGTTGGTTGGCTGATTGGTTTCTTAGTTTTTATGGTTTGTTGTAGGTTAGTTACTTGAAGTTTATTTCGAACATTTCAACTTGATACTTCACATATTTCATTTATTTTTCATTTCTGTTTACCAAATTTGTTAGTTGACGAGTTTGCTGGCTAATTAGTTAGTGGTCCGGTTAATTATTTTCTTCATTGTTTGGTTAGTACATTTGCTGAATGTCTGTTTGATTAGTTAATCAGGTTAGGTCATTGGTGAGTTGAAAAGTATTTTGGTTGGTTGGTTAATTGTTTTTTTAGTTTTTATGGTTTGTTGTAGGTTAGTTAGTTTGAAGTTTATTTCGAACATTTCAACTTGATACTTCACATATTTCATTTATTTTTCATTTCTGTTTATTAAGTTTGTTGGTTGATAGATGACTGATTAGTTGGCTCATTAGTTAGTTACCTAATCGCTAGGCTGGCGAGTTTGCTGGCTAATTAGTTAGTGGTCTGGTTAATTATTTTCTTCATTGTTTGGTTAGTACATTTGCTGAATGTCTGTTTGATTAGTTAAACAGGTTAGGTCATTGGTGAGTTGAAAAGTATTTTGGTTGGTTGGTTGATTGGTTTCTTAGTTTTTATGGTTTGTTGTAGGTTAGTTAGTTGAAGTTTATTTCGAACATTTCAACTTGATACTTCACATATTTCATTTATTTTTCATTTCTGTTTACTAAGTTTGTTGGTTGATAGATGACTGATTAGTTGGCTCATTAGTTAGTTACCTAATCACTAGGCTGATGAGTTTGCTGGCTAATTAGTTAGTGGTCTGGTTAATTATTTTCTTCATTGTTTGGTTAATACATTTGCGGAATGTACTAACTAAGGTTGGTTTAATTTGTTTGCTGACTGGTTAGTTGGCCCAATGGCTGGGTGATAAGTTAGGCAGGTGGGTAGTTATTATTTGCTGTGTTGTTTAGTTATATGGTTAGTTGGTAATTAAGTTCACCAGTTAGTTATTTAGTTGGTTAGATAGTTGGTCTGTCGTTTAGTTGGTTAATCAGTTGTTTGGTTGGTTAGTTAGTTGCTTAGTCAGTTGATTGGTTGGTTAGTTAGTTTTTTTTTTTGCTGAATAATTAGTTGGCTGGTTAGTTAGTTAGTTGATTGATTGTTTGGTTATTATGTTATTAGGGTGTTTACTTTTTTGCTGACTGGTTAGTTGGCTCACTGGATGGTTGATATGTTAGGTGGGTGGATAGTTATAATTAGTCATTTAGTGGGTTGATCAGTTTTTTGGTTGGTTGGTTAGTTAGTTAGTTAGTTGGTTAGTTAGTTAGTTAGTTATATTGCTGAATAATTAGTTGGCTGGTTATTTAGTAAGTTGGTTGATTGTTTGGTTATTATGTTATTAGGTTGTCTACTTGGTTTGCTGACTGGTTAGTTGGCTCACTGGATGGTTGATAAGTTAGGTCAGTGAGTAGTTATAATGTGTTGTGTTGTTTAGTTATATTGTTAGTTGGTAGTTCAGTTCACCAGTTAGTTAGTTAGTTAGTTAGTTAGTTAGTTAGTTAGTTAGTTAGTTAGTTAGTTAGTTAGTTAGTTAGTTAGTTGTGTCTGGTACATTATTTGATTGGTTAGTTGGTTCGCTGACTGGTTGGCTGGCCTACTGTTTGATTGGTTAGTTAAATCGGTGTCTAGTTTTTTTGTTTGCTTGTATGTTTGTTAATAATATGGTTTGTTGGTTGGTAAGTTATTTGACCAATTAGTTGTTTGGCTGTCTGACTAGTTTGTTGGAACATCATTTTGTTGGTTAGTTGTTTGGTTTGTGTTTTATTTGGTGGGTTAGGTTTTTTGCTGACCGGTTCGTTGGTTCAGTGGCTGGTTGACTACTTAGGTAGGTGGCTACTTTAAATTTTTTCGGTTGGAAATGTCAGTTTGTTTGTCTGCATTATTTGGTTGGTCAGTTAGTCCGGCTGCTTGCTTAGTTAAGTGACTAGTTAGTCGGTTATTCAATTCACTGGTTCGTTGGTAGGTAGATGAGTTGATAAATTAGGGGGTTGGTTAATCTTCTGGTTACTTAGCACCTTACTTGTGGCTTTGAATGCACTAAAGAGGATTTCATTGTTCTGTCCTGGATGTTGTTGCAGGTCCTGCTGGGACTGCACAGTTCTGACAGTTCCAGTCCACAAGCTGTGGAGCAGTGGAAGGACACCATGGAGCATCCTGAGAAGGTGGTGTCGGCCTGGCACCACGTCACCTAACATCTCAGTCACCTACTGCACCATGTCTGCTCACATCTCAGCCACCTACTGCACCATGTCAGCTCACATCTCAGCCACCTACTGCACCATGTCACCTAACATCTCAGCCACCTACTGCACCATGTCAGCTCACATCTCAACCACCTACTGCACCATGTCACCTAACATCTCAGCCACCTACTGCACCATGTCAGCTCACATCTCAGCCACCTACTGCACCATGTCAGCTCACATCTCAGCCACCTACTGCACCATGTCAGCTCACATCTCAACCACCTACTGCACCATGTCTGCTCACATCTCAGCCACCTACTGCACCATGTCAGCTCACATCTCAGCCACCTACTGCACCATGTCAGCTCACATCTCAGCCACCTACTGCACCATGTCAGCTCACATCTCAACCACCTACTGCACCATGTCAGCTCACATCTCAGCCACCTACTGCACCATGTCAGCTCACATCTCAGCCACCTACTGCACCATGTCAGCTCACATCTCAGCCACCTACTGCACCATGTCAGCTCACATCTCAGCCACCTACTGCACCATGTCTGCTCACATCTCAGCCACCTACTGCACCATGTCTGCTCACATCTCAGCCACCTACTGCACCATGTCAGCTCACATCTCAAACACCTACTGCACCATGTCAGCTCACATCTCAAACACCTACTGCACCATGTCAGCTCACATCTCAAACACCTACTGCACCATGTCTGCTCACATCTCAGCCACCTACTGCACCATGTCTGCTCACATCTCAGCCACCTACTGCACCAGGTCAGCTCACATCTCAGCCACCTACTGCACCATGTCAGCTCACATCTCAGCCACCTACTGCACCATGTCTGCTCACATCTCAGCCACCTACTGCACCATGTCTGCTCACATCTCAGCCACCTACTGCACCATGTCAGCTCACATCTCAGCCACCTACTGCACCATGTCAGCTCACATCTCAGCCACCTACTGCACCATGTCTGCTCACATCTCAGCCACCTACTGCACCATGTCTGCTCACATCTCAGCCACCTACTGCACCATGTCAGCTCACATCTCAGCCACCTACTGCACCATGTCAGCTCACATCTCAGCCACCTACTGCACCATGTCAGCTCACATCTCAGCCACCTACTGCACCATGTCTGCTCACATCTCAGCCACCTACTGCACCATGTCTGCTCACATCTCAGCCACCTACTGCACCATGTCAGCTCACATCTCAGCCACCTACTGCACCATGTCTGCTCACATCTCAGCCACCTACTGCACCATGTCTGCTCACATCTCAGCCACCTACTGCCCCATGTCAGCTCACATCTCAGCCACCTACTGCACCATGTCAGCTCACATCTCAGCCACCTACTGCACCATGTCAGCTCACATCTCAGCCACCTACTGCACCATGTCTGCTCACATCTCAGCCACCTACTGCACCATGTCAGCTCACATCTCAGCCACCTACTGCACCATGTCAGCTCACATCTCAGCCACCTACTGCACCATGTCAGCTCACATCTCAGCCACCTACTGCACCATGTCTGCTCACATCTCAGCCACCTACTGCACCATGTCTGCTCACACGGCAGACGACACATTTCAGCGACATTCCACGCCAGCTTGGAAAGAAAAGATTGAGAAGTAGTATTACTCAATCGTAGCTGCAAAGGTCACCTTGTCGTGGAAAGAAGCACTTTTTTAACAAACTATTTCCTATTTAAGATGGATGAATTCAATAAAAGAGTCATTCAATTTGTGTATTGATCAATGTGGAAGAAGCCACGCCCCTTCAGGGAAGTGTTAGTCATGCAGCCATAAAGGGAGCAGGACATTAGTACACTCCTTATCATCAACAAGGTGAGGTAAGGTGACGTGTTGATTCTGAAAAACTCCCCCCTGTGGTGAACACCCTGTGTTCATTCCATAAACGCCACAATTTCAGTCCATTTTAACCTCGTTTTACATCTTTTAAGGGACCGAATGTCCCTTTGGGACAGAGGACCCTATTGTATTTCTAAGGTTTTATTATTATTATACCGCCACCTCTTTGAGCTGTAATTTGACCCCCTTAACATGCTTCAAAACTCACCAAATTTAACGCACACATCAGGACTGGCAAAAATTGCCATCTAATCAAAAAAAAAACAAACTCAAAATTGCGCTCTAGCGCCCCCTAGGAGAAAACACAGACAAAATTGCTTGTAACTTCCGTCAAAAATGTCGTAGAGACATGAAACAAAAACCTCTATGTAGGTCTGACTTAGACCTAGATTTCATACACTGACATCCTTCAGCAAAAATCAACAGGAAGTAGGCAAAAACCCCTTCAAAACAAAAGTTTCCTAAAAAATTTCATTTTTGCCTCTTTGAGCTGTAATTTGACCCCCTTAACATGCTTCAAAACTCACCAAATTTAACACACACATCAGGATTGGCGAAAATTGCCATTTAATAAAAAAAAACAAAAAACTCAAAATTGCGCTCTAGCGCCCCCTAGGAAAAAACACAGACAAAACTGCTTGTAACTTCCGTCAAAAATGTCGTAGAGACATGAAACAAAAACCTCTATGTAGGTCTGACTTAGACCTAGATTTCATATACTGACCTCCTTCAGCAAAAATCAACAGGAAGTAGGCAAAACCCCTTCAAAACAAAAGTTTCCTAAAAAAAATTCATTTTTGCCTCTTTGAGCTGTAATTTGACCCCCTTAAAATGCTTCAAAACTCACCAAATTTAACACACACATCAGGATTGGCGAAAATTGCCATTTAATAAAAAAAAACAAAAAACTCAAAATTGCGCTCTAGCGCCCCCTAGGAAAAAACACAGACAAAACTGCTTGTAACTTCCGTCAAAAATGTCGTAGAGACATGAAACAAAAGCCTCCATGTAGGTCTGACTTAGACCTAGATTTCATCCACTGACATCCTTCAGCAAAAATCAACAGGAAGTTGGCAAAAACCCCTTCAAAACAAAAGTTTCCTAAAAAATGTCATTTTTGCCTCTTTGAGCTGTAATTTGACCCCCTTAAAATGTTTCACCAAACTGGACACACACATCAGGACTGGTGAAAATTACGATCTAATAAAAAAAAAACCTAACACCAAAACTCAAAATTGCACTCTAGCGTCCCCTAGGAATAAAACACATACAAAACTGCTCTTGGGAAGAAACCACAGACAAAACTGCTTGTAACTTCCGGTAGGAGAGTTGTAGAGACATGAAACAAAAACCTCTATGTAGGTCTCACTTAGACCTACATTTCATATACTGACCTCTTTCAGCAAAAATCAACAGGAAGTTGGCAAAAACCCCTTCAAAACAAAAGTTTTCTAAAAAATGTCATTTTTGCCTCTTTGAGCTGTAATTTGACCCCCTTAAAATGCTTCACCAAACTGGACACACACATCAGGACTGGCAAAATTTACAATCTAATCAAAAAACCAAAACTCAAAATTGCGCTCTAGCGCCCCCTAGGAATAAAACACAGACAAAACTGCTCTTGGGAAGAAACTACAGACAAAACTGCTTGTAACTTCCGGTAGGAATGTTGGAGAGACATGAAACAAAAACCTCTATGTAGGTCTCACTTAGACCTACATTTCATTAATTGACACCCTTCAGCTAAAATCAACAGGAAGTTGGCAATTACCCCTTCAAAACAAAAGTTTTGTAAAAACCCGTCACCTTTTTTCAAACATTATCTCCTCTGAGCGCGTTTGTTGTGTCGGCTTCAAACTCGCACAGGAAAGAGATTGAACCCTTCTGATTAAAAGTTGTGGAAAAAGTTTTTCTAACTGCTCCGGTTTGGATTTTACGAGCCTTCAAAGAACTGCCGCGCTGCTGCCGTCTCAAGATGGCCGCTTAAAAGCAGGAAGCACCAGCGTGACCACACAATGCAGAGAAGGTAGGTAATGTGCAGGTAAAGATATGTTAACTGGGTGAGAGAAGGAGGCACCAGCGTGACCACACAATGCAGAGAAGGTAGGTAATGTGCAGGTAAAGATATGTTGAATGGGTAAAGGCCGGAAACACCAGCAAAAGTCGGTCCCGTCCATCACTCTGACAATAAAAACCTGGAACAATGACCGCCAATCATTTGTTTGGACAAGTGTGAGGCGTCGAAACACGGCTGAAAGTTTTCTTGGCCGAATAAAGGCCAAACACGTCTTTTTGCACGCGGCCCGCTGACAATACGCCGGGGTCGTGTTTGAAGAGCGTTGCCATGACAACAGACTGTGTGTGTTATTGTGTACACTGTATTTTCCCGCCGATGAATGGTCTGTTTCCGATATTTTTTCAATTATAAAACACACCGGCTTATTGGGCGCATTAAATGACTCTATGGAGGGGGGCGTGGCCTGCGAGCCTGCCGTGGAGCGTTGTGTGTAAGGACCGGCCTCGCAGTCATCGGCAGGTGAGTAGATTGCCCAGCTGGGTCTTGTTATCTAATCACCTGTCGCCTTTATTAGCAGCAGCCAGGCAGACACACGTGGTTGGAGTTGGAGGGTTGAAGATTGAACATGACTACAGACTGTGTGTGTTATTGTGTACACTGTATTTTCCCGACCATAGGGCGCACCGGATTATAAGGCTAACCTAGTATGATGTTAAAATGTGATGTTAGCACGGAGTTAACGTGGGGCGGCATAGCTCGGTTGGTAGAGCGGCCATGCCAGCGACTTGAGGGTTGCAGGTTTGAATCCCACTTCCGCCATCCTAGTCACTGCCATTGTGTCCTTGGGCAAGACACTTTACCCACCTGCTCCCAGTGCCACCCACACTGCTTTAAATGTAAAAAAAAAAAATAGATATTGGGTTTCACTATGTAAAGCGCTTTGAGTCACTAGAAAAAAAGCGCTATATAAATATAATTCACTTCACTTTACATAACTATGCCAGTGTTGCTAACCTAGCATGATGTTAAAATGTGATGTTAGCATGAAGCTCACATAGCTATGCTAGTGTTGCTAACCTAGCATGATGTTAAAATGTGATTTTAGCATGAAGCTGACATAGCTGTGATAGTGTTGCTAACCTAGTATGATGTAAAAATGTGATGTTAGCATGAAGCTCACATAGCCATGCTAGTGTTGCTAACCTAGCATGATGTTAAAATGTGATGTTAGCATGAAGCTCACATAGCCATGCTAGTGTTGCTAACCTAGAATGATGTTAAAATATGATGTTAGCATGAAGCTCACATAGCTATGCTAGTGTTGCTAACCTAGCATGATGATAAAATGTAATGTTAGCATGAAGCTCACATAGTTATGCTAGTGATGCTAACCTAACATGATGATAAAATGTAAAGTTAGCATGAATCACATAGCTATGCTAGTGTTGCTAACCTAGCATGATGATAAAATGTAATGTTAGCATGAAGCGCACATAGCTATGACAGTGTTGCTAACCTAGCATGATGTTAAAATATGATGTTAGCATGAAGCTCACATAGCCATGCTAGTGTTGCTAACCTAGCATGATGTTAAAATATGTTAGCATGAAGCTCACATAGCTATGCTAGTGTTGCTAACCTAGCATGATGATAAAATGTAATGTTAGCATGAAGCTCACATAGTTATGCTAGTGATGCTAACCTAACATGTTGATAAAATGTAATGTTAGCATGAATCACATAGCTATGCTAGTGTTGCTAACATAGTATGTTGATAAAATGTAATGTTAGCATGAAGCGCACATAGCTATGACAGTGTTGCTAACCTAGTATGATGTTAAAATGTGATGTTAGCATGAAGCACACATAGCTATGCTAGTGATGCTAACCTAGCATGATGATAAAATGTAATGTTAGCATGAAGCTCACATAGCTATGATATTGTTGCTAACCTAGTATGATGTTAAAATGTGATGTTAGCACGAAGCGCACATACCTACTATGCTAGTGTTGCTAACCTAGCATGATGTCAAAATGTGATGTTAGCATGAAGCTCACATAGCCATGCTAGTGTTGCTAACCTAGCATGATGTTAAAATGTGATGTTAGCATGAAGCTCACATAGCTATGCTAGTGTTGCTAACCTAGCATGATGTTAAAATGTGATGTTAGCATGCAGCTCACATAGCTATGCTAATGTTGCTAACCTAGTATGATGTTAAAATGTGATGTTAGCATGAAGCTCACATAGCTATGATATTGTTGCTAACCTAGTATGATGTTAAAATGTGATGTTAGCACGAAGCGCACATAGCTATGCTAGTGTTGCTAACCTATCATGATGTCAAAATGTGATGTTAGCATGAAGCTCACATAGCCATGCTAGTGTTGCTAACCTAGCATGATGTTAAAATGTGATGTTAGCATGAAGCGCACATAGCTATGCTAGTGTTGCTAACCTATCATGATGTCAAAATGTGATGTTAGCATGAAGCTCACATAGCCATGCTAGTGTTGCTAACCTAGCATGATGTTAAAATGTGATGTTAGCATGAAGCTCACATAGCTATGCTAGTGTTGCTAACCTAGCATGATGTTAAAATGTAATGTTAGCATGAAGCTCACATAGCTATGCTAGTGTTGCTAACCTAGTATGATGTTAAAATGTGATGTTAGCATGAAGCTCACGTAGCCATGCTAGTGTTGCTAATGTTTATGTCCTCCTGTCCCACTCTTCAGTGTTATGTGGACAAAAGTGGATCAATAACAATCATTGGAGACTATCAGAGCTAATTAGCATGAAAGCAACTAACACACAATAAAAGTACTTTTCAAAATAACACTTTTAATACACTACTGTGTGTTTACTATTGTTAAAAAAATACTGCAATTACATGGAACCTTTTAAAGTCACATTACAAACAGCAGGGGTCACCAACACGGGGCCCGCGGGCACCAGGTCGCCCGTAAGGACCAGATGAGTCGCCCGCTGGCCTGTTCTAAAAATAGCTCAAATAGCAGCACTTACCAGTGAGCTGCCTCTATTTTTTAAATTGTATTTATTTACTAGCAAGCTGGTCTCGCTTTGCTGGACATTTTTAATTCTAAGAGAGACAAAACTCAAATAGAATTTGAAAATCCAAGAAAATATTTTAAAGACTTGGTCTTCACTTGTTTAAATAAATTCTTTTTTTTTTTTTTACTTCGGTTCTTATAACTTTCAGAAAGACAATTTTAGAGAAAAAATACAACCTTAAAAATGATTTTAGGATTTTTAAACACATATACCTTTTTACCTTTTAAATTCCTTCCTCTTCTTTCCTGACAATTTAAATCAATGTTCAAATAAAAACATTTTTTTATTGTAAAGAATAATAAAAAAAAAATGTATTTAAGTCTTCATTTTAGCTTCTGTTTTTTCGACGGAGAATATTTGTGAAATATTTCTTCAAACTTATTGTGATTAAAATAAATAAAAAATATTCTGGCAAATCTAGAAAACCTGTAGAATCAAATTTAAATATTATTTCAAAGTCTTTTGAATTTCTTTTAAAATTTTTGTTCTGGAAAATCTAGAAGAAATAATGATTTGTCTTTGTTAGAAATATAGCTTGGTCCAGTTTGTTATATATTCTAACAAAGTGCAGATTGGATTTTAACCTATTTAAAACATGTCATCAAAATTCTAAAATTAATATTAATCAGGAAAAATTACTAATGATGTTCCATAAATTATTTTTAAATTTTTTCAAAAAGATTCGAATTAGCTAGTTTTTCTCTTCTTTTTTTGGTTGAATTTTGAATTTTAAAGAGTCAAATTTGAAGATAAACTATGTTTCAAAATGTAATTTTCATTTTTTTCCTGTTTTCTCCTCTTTTAAACCGTTCAATTAAGTGTTTTTTTCATCATTTATTCTCTACAAAAAACCTTCCGTAAAAGGAAAAAAAATGTACGACGGACCCATTTTTTTAATAAATATAGATTTATTTATTAAAGGTAAATTGATCAAATTGGCTATTTCTGTCAATTTATTGAAGTGTGTATCAAACTGGTAGCCCTTGGCATTAATCAGTTTTTTTCTTCTTTTTTTTTTTGGTTGAATTTTGAATTTTAAAGAGTCAAAATTGAAGATAAACTATGTTTCAAAATGTAATTTTCATTTTCTTTGTGTTTTCTTCTCTTTTAAACCGTTCAATTAAGTGTTTTTTCATCATTTATTCTCTACAAAAAACCTTCCGTAAAAGGAAAAAAAATGTACGACGGACCCATTTTTTTTATAAATATACATTTATTTATTAAAGGTAAATTGATCAAATTGGCTATTTCTGTCAATTTATTGAAGTGTGTATCAAACTGGTAGCCCTTGGCATTAATCAGTTTTTTTCTTCTTTTTTTTTTTGGTTGAATTTTGAATTTTAAAGAGTCAAAATTGAAGATAAACTATGTTTCAAAATGTAATTTTCATTTTCTTTGTGTTTTCTTCTCTTTTAAACCGTTCAATTAAGTGTTTTTTCATCATTTATTCTCTACAAAAAACCTTCCGTAAAAGGAAAAAAAATGTACGACGGACCCATTTTTTTTATAAATATAGATTTATTTATTAAAGGTAAATTGAGCAAATTGGCTATTTCTGGCCATTTATTGAAGTGTGTATCAAACTGGTAGCCCTTGGCATTAATCAGTTTTTTTCTTCTTTTTTTTTTGGTTGAATTTTGAATTTTAAAGAGTCGAAATTGAAGATAAACTATGTTTCAAAATGTAATTTTCATTTTTTTTTCCTGTTTTCTCCTCTTTTAAACCGTTCAATTAAGTGTTTTTTTCATCATTTATTCCCTACAGAAAAAACCTTCCGTAAAAGGAAAAAAAATCTACAACGGACCCATTTTTTTTTATAAATATAGATTTATTTATTAAAGGTAATTTGCGCGAATTGGCTATTTCTGGCAATTTATTGAAGTGTGTATCAAACTGGTAGCCCTTGGAATTAATCAGTTTTTTTCTTCTTTTTTTTTCGTTGAATTTTGAAATTTAAAGAGTCAAAATTGAAGATAAACAATGTTTCAAAATGTAATTTTCATTTTTTTCCTGTTTTCTCCTCTTTTAAACCGTTCAATTAAGTGTTTTTTTCATCATTTATTTTCTACAAAAAAAAAACCTTCCGTAAAAGGAAAAAAATGTACGACGGAATGACAAACAGAAATACCCATTTTTTTATAAATATAGATTTATTTATTAAAGGTAATTTGAGCAAATTTGCTATTTCTGGCAATTTATTGAAGTGTGTATCAAACTGGTAGCCCTTGGCATTAATCAGTTTTTTTCTTCTTTTTTTTTTGGTTGAAGTTTGAATTTTAAAGAGTCAAAATTGAAGATAAACTATGTTTCAAAATGTAATTTTCATTTTTTTCCTGTTTTCTCCTCTTTTAAACCGTTCAATTAAGTGTTTTTTTCATCATTTATTCTCTACAAAAAAAAACCTTCCGTAGAAGGAAAAAAAATGTACGACGGACCCATTTTTTTTTTATAAATACAGATTTATTTATTAAAGGTAAATTGCGCAAATTGGCTATTTCTGGCCATTTATTGAAGTGTGTATCAAACTGGTAGCCCTTGGCATTAATCAGTACCCAAGAAGTAGCTCTTGCTTTCAAAAAGGTTGCTGACCCCTACTAATAGCTTGAGGGCGCCCCCGTGTGGCTGTCAGATGAAAAAGCCGCCTTGACACACCCACTCTGAACCATGGAGTGAGTGGTAAGGGTGTGTGTGTGTGTGTGTGTGTGTGTGTGTGTGTGTCATGTTCCCTCAGGATGGAGCAGGCAGCAACAAGCAGCCGCTCATCAACACCATGAACACACCACAGAATGTCACCGCCCTCCGAGAAGGATTCCTGGTAAAAAGGGTGAGTTTGTACATTTTTTCTCATCCCGCCCGTCTCCGTGTTGATGACAACATGGTGGTGGTGGTGGTCAGGGTCATGTGGTGCCCAACTGGAAGGCCCGCTGGTTCGTGCTGACGGCGGACAAGCTGACGTACTTCAAGTACCGGAGTGGCAAGAGAGACTCGTGTCAGCGAGGGAAGATCGCCTTGAGAGCTTGTGTTGTCACCTGTCCTTTCCTGGACTACGACACCAGACCTGTGAGTCCTCACCACATTTGTTCTTTTTTTTCTATCTTTTACGATGAAGCCATGCTGTTGTAACATGTGGCTTGGCATTGTCTTGCTGAAATAAGCAGGGGTGTCCATGAAAACGTTGCTTGGGTGACAACATATGTTGTTCCAAAAGCTGTGTGTACGAACCCCGTTTCCATATGAGTTGGGAAATGGTGTTAGATGTAAATATAAACAGAATACAATGATTTGCAAATCCTTTTCAAGCCATATTCAGTTGAATATGCTACAAAGACAACATATTTGATGTTCAAACTCATAAACTTTATTTTCTTTTGCAAATAATAATTGACTTAGAATTTCATGGCTGCAACACGTGCCAAAGTAGTTGGGAAAGGGCATGTTCACCACTGTGTTACATCACCTTTTCTTTTAACAACACTCATTAATTGTTTGGGAACTGAGGAAACTAATTGTTGAAGCTTTGAAAGTGGAATTCTTTCCCATTCTTGTTTTATGTAGAGCTTCAGTCCTTCAACAGTCCAGGGTCTCCGCTGTCCTATTTTACGCTTCATAATGCGCCACACATTTTCCATGGGAGACAGGTCTGGACTGCAGGCGGGCCAGGAAAGTACCCGCACTCTTTTTTTACAAAGCCACGCTGTTGTAACACTTGTCTTTCTGAAATAAGCAGGGGCGTCCATGATAACGTTGCTTGGATAACAACATATGTTGCTCCAAAACCTGTATGTACCTTTCAGCGTTAATGGTGCCTTCACAGATGTGTAAGTTACCCATGCCTTGGGCACTAATGCACCCCCATACCATCACACATGCTGGCTTTTACACTTTGTGCTTAGAACAATCCGGATGGTTCTTTTCTTCTTTGTTCCGGAGGACACCACGTCCACAGTTTCCAAAAACAATTTGAAATGTGGAGTCGTCAAACCTCAGAATACTTTTCCACTTTGCATCAGTCCATCTTAGATGAGCTCGGGCCCATTGAAGCCAGCGGCGTTTGCGGGTGTTGTTGATAAATGGTTTTGGCTTTGCATAGTAGAGTTTTAACTTGCACTTACGCATGTAGCAGCAAACGGTAGTTACTGACAGTGGTTTTCTGAAGTGTTCCTGAGCCCGTGTGGTGATATCCTTTACACGCTGATGTTGCTTTTTTATGCAGACCTGCCTGAGGGATCAAATGTCCGTAATATCATGTCTTACGTGGAGTGATTTCTCCGGATTCTCTGAACCTTTTGATGATAGTACAAAGCGTAGATGGTGAAATCCCTAAATTCCTTGCAATAGCTGCCTGAAAAATGTTGTTCATAAACTATTTTCTCAGGCATTTGTTGACAAAGTGGTGACACTCGCCCCGTCCTTGTTTGTGAAAAAAATCATTTTCAACTTATATTCAGTTGAATAGACTGAATATAACGTTCAAATTGGAAAACTTTTGTCATTTCTTGCAAATGTCAGCTCATTTGGAATTTGATGCCTGCAACATGTTTCAAAAAAAGCTGGCACAAGTGGCAAAAAAGAGTGAGGAAGTTGAGGAATGCTCATCAAACACTTATTTGGAACACCCCACAGGTGAGCAGGCTATTTGGGAACAGGTGGGTGCCATGATTGGGTATTAAAACAGCTTCCATAAAATGCTCACTCGTTCAAAAACAAGGACAGGGCGAGGGGTCAACACTTTGTCAACAAATACCTGAGAAAATTGTTTAGAACAACATTTCCCAACCAGCTATTGCAAGGAATTTAGGGATTTCAACATCTACGCTCCGTAAAATCATCAAAAGGTTCAGAGAATCTGGAGAAATCACTGCACGTAAGCCATGATATTACGGACCTTTGATCCCTCAGGCGGTACTGCATCAAAAACCGACATCAGTGTGTAAAGGATATGACCACATGGGCTCAGGAACACTTCATAAAACCACTGTCAGTAACTACAGTTGGTCGCTACATCTGTAGGTGCAAGTTAAAACTGTACTTGCAAAGCGAAAGCTATTTATCAACAACACCCAGAAACGCCGTCGGCTTCACTGGGCCCGAGATCATCCAAGATGGACTGATGCAAAGTGGAAAAGTGTTCTGTGGTTGAACGAGTCAACATTTCAAATATTTGAACAAGTTAAGCTGTACATCAAGCAAGAATGGGAAATAATTCCACTTCAGAAATGTGTCTCCTCAGTTCCCAAACCTCTAGTGAGTGTTGTTAAAAGGAAAGGCCATGTGACACACTGGTAAGATGCTGACACGTCTTATACTGGATACTTTGTAATACGCTTCTGCCTCGAAGGTTTTGTATGTGTAAGTAATATCCCACAATCATCCTTTCATACTTGTTTATTGATAATTTCATGCTATTTTGTGCTTAGCTGTCGTGTAGCTGCAAGTTCCTAGTAGCCTGTAGCCTACCGTATTTACCTTTTGTAAACTAACAATCAGTCCAGCTTTGCACAAGTACACACACACCATTCAATTAGCGTTACGCATATTGAGCTTGCGTGCTATTGTGTGCTTAGCTGTTGTGTAGGTGCAAGCTCTTGGCAGCCTCTTGCCTACCGTGTTTACCTTTGGTAAACTAACAAGCTGTCCAGTTTTCCACAAGTAAACACGCTGTTCAATGAGCCTTACATTTGTCTAGCTTGTGTGCTATTGTGTGCTTAGCTGTTGTGTAGCTCCTAGCTCCTAGTAGCCTATAGCCCACCATGTTTAACTTTTGTAAACTAACAATCAGTACAGCTTTTACAAGTAAACACGCTGTTCAATTATCGTTACGTGTGTCTAGATCATGTGCTATTGTGTGCTTAGCTGTTGTGTAGCTGCAAGCTCCTAGTAGCCTGTAGCCTACCATATTTACATTTTGTAAACTAACAAGTTGTCCAGCTTTTACAAGTAAACACGTTGTTCAATGAGCATTATGTGTGTCTAGCTCGTGTGCTATTGTGTGCTTAGCTGTTGTGTAGCTGCTAGCTCCTAGTAGCCTATAGCATAACATGTTTACCTTTTGTAAACTAACAATCAGTACAGCTTTTACAAGTAAACACACTATTCAATGATCGTTACGTGTGTCTAGCTCGTGCGCTATTGTGTGCTTAGCTGTTGTGTAGCTGCTAGCTCCTAGTAGCCTGTAGCCTACCATGTTTACCTTTTGTAAACTAACAAGTTGTCCAGCTTTTACAAGTAAACACGTTGTTCAATGAGCATTATGTGTGTCTAGCTTGTGTGCTTAGCTGTTGTGTAGCTGCTAGCTCCTAGTAGCCTATAGCTTACCATGTTTACCTTTTGTAAACTAACAATCTGTACAGCTTTTACAAGTAAACACGCTATTCAATGATCGTTACGTGTGTCTAGCTTGTGCGCTATTGTGTGCTTAGCTGTTGTGTAGCTGCTAGTTCTTAGTAGCCTATAGCATACCATGTTTACCTTTTGTAAACTAATAATCTGTCCAGCTTTTACAAGTAAACACGCTATTCAATGATCGTTACGTGTGTCTAGATCGTGTGCTATTGTGTACTTAGCTGTTGTGTAGCTGCTAGCTCCTAGTAGCCTATATCATACCATGTTTACCTTTTGTAAACTAACAATCTGTACAGCTTTTACAAGTAAACACGTTGTTCAAAGAGCATTATGTGTGTCTAGCTCGTGTGCTATTGTGTGCTTAGCTGTTGTGTAACTGCTAGTTCTTAGTAGCCTATAGCATACCATGTTTACCTTTTGTAAACTAACAATCGGTACAGCTTTTACAAGTAAACACGCTATTCAATGATCGTTACGTGTGTCTAGATCATGTGCTAATGTGTGCTTAGCTGTTGTGTAGCTGCTAGCTCCTAGTAGCCTATAGCATACCATGTTTACCTTTCGTAAACTAACAATCGGTACAGCTTTTACAAGTAAACACGTTGTTTAATGAGCATTATGTGTGTCTAGCTTGTGTGCTTAGCTGTTGTGTAGCTGCTAGTTCTTAGTAGCCTATAGCATACCATGTTTACCTTTTGTAAACTAACAATCGGTACAGCTTTTACAAGTAAACACGCTATTCAATGATCGTTACGTGTGTCTAGCTCGTGCGCTATTGTGTGCTTAGCTGTTGTGTAGCTGCTAGCTCCTAGTAGCCTGTAGCCTACCATGTTTACCTTTTGTAAACTAACAAGTTGTCCAGCTTTTACAAGTAAACACTCTATTCAATGATAGCTACGTGTGTCTAGCTCGTGTGCTATTGTGTGCTTAGCTGTTGTGTAGCTGCAATGTTCTTAGTAGCCTATAGCCTACCATGTTTACCTTTTGTAAACTAACAATCGGTACAGCTTTTACAAGTAAACACGCTATTCAATGATCGTTACGTGTCTAGCTCGTGCGCTATTGTGTGCTTAGCTGTTGTGTAGCTGTTAGCTCCTAGTAGTCTATAGCCTACCATGTTTACCTTTTGTAAACTAACAATCTGTACAGCTTTTATAAGTAAACACGCTGTTCAATGAGCGTTACGTGTGTCTAGCTCGTGTGCTATTGTGTGCTTAGCTGTTGTGTAGCTGCTGGCTTATAGCTTACCATATTTACCTTTTGTAAACTTGCGAGTTGATTTTATTTTGCTGATATCAGACCGATATCTGATATCAATATTGGATGGGGACACTCCTTATCACAGCATGTCTCGGCATCAATGAGTGGATGCTGAGTCATCGTTGCCGAGTCACTGCTCTTCATGTTGATGATGTCATCCTCGACCTGAGGTGAAGGTCCAATATTTCGACACCATTTCAACCCCCCCCCCCCCAAATAAAGGTGTGTGTGAATGAGTCATAAGATTAGGTACAGGTGTGACCAAGCACACGATGACTGTCCTCCTCCTAGCTGGTGTTCAAGCTGCGGAGCAGGAACGGCGTGGACCACTTCCTGGAGGCGTGTTCGAGGGAGGAGCGTGACGAGTGGGCGGCGGACATCACGGCGGCCGTGGACAAACTGGCCGCCGAAGAAGACGGAGGCTCGCCCAGCGGACAATGGACACAGGAAGTGTCAGAACTGCACGACATCAACCTGAGGTGCGTACACACACACACACACACACACACACACACACACACACACACACACATACACACACACACACACACACACGCACCCCCAGCCTATGGTTCATGTTTTGTTTTGGTCATGTTATGTTTAGTTTTTTGGACATTTTGTTCTGCCTTTGCACTTCCTGGTTCGTTTTTGTCTCCATGCCAACCCATTTAGTTCCACCTGGTCTCCTAGTTACGTCCCTGTCCTCGGCCTCACACCTGTTTTCACCAATCATCATAGCTGCTATTTAAGCCATTCTTCAGACCTTCAGACCCCGTTTCATTTGCTTCATGCCTTGCTGTTCGTTTTTGTCCACGCCAAGTAAGTTTTGTATTTATGCCTCAGTGCAAGTTTTGTGTTTTCATGCCACAGTGCAAGTGTTTTCTTTTCATGTTTGTAGTTTGCAGCATTTATGTTAGTCTTTTGTGTTTTCATAGCCAAGTGTTTGTACCTCCTTGTGAGCGCCCTTTGTTTGCCTTTTTGTTTATTAATAAATCAAACATGTACCTTAATTCACGCCTGGCTCGTTCCAATTTCCCTCTGCGACAAAGAAACAACCCAAGTCCAAGTTTGACACTCTCGTTGTTGCTTCTTGCTGCTGTTCTAGCAAAGTGTTGGACGCCATGTACGACCTTCACCACGGGATCAACATGAGCAACCACATGGAGCAGGGATGTACCTACACCAACTGTTTCTCAGGTACATGCTGCACCTACACCAACTGTTTCTCAGGTACATGCTGCACCTACACCAACTGTTTCTCAGGTACATGCTGCACCTACACCAACTGTTTCTCAGGTACATGCTGCACCTACACCAACTGTTTCTCAGGTACATGCTGCACCTACACCAACTGTTTCTCAGGTACATGCTGCACCTACACCAACTGTTTCTCAGGTACATGCTGCACCTACACCAACTGTTTCTCAGGTACATGCTGCACCTACACCAACTGTTTCTCAGGTACATGCTGCACCTACACCAACTGTCTCTCAGGTACATGCTGCACCTACACCAACTGTTTATCAGGTACATGCTGCACCTACACCAACTGTTTCTCAGGTACATGCTGCACCTACACCAACTGTTTCTCAGGTACATGCTGCACCTACACCAACTGTTTCTCAGGTACATGCTGCACCTACACCAACTGTTTCTCAGGTACATGCTGCACCTACACCAACTGTTTCTCAGGTACATGCTGCACATACACCAACTGTTTCTCAGGTACATGCTGCACCTACACCAACTGTTTCTCAGGTACATGCTGCACCCACACCAACTGTTTCTCAGGTACATGCTGCACCTACACCAAGTGTTTCTCA
This sequence comes from Nerophis ophidion, assembly GCF_033978795.1. Taxonomy (NCBI): domain Eukaryota; kingdom Metazoa; phylum Chordata; class Actinopteri; order Syngnathiformes; family Syngnathidae; genus Nerophis; species Nerophis ophidion. The sequence continues at coordinate 2,689,003 of NC_084613.1, forward strand.
GGTACATGCTGCACCTACACCAACTGTTTCCCAGGTACATGCTGCACCTACACTAACTGTTTCTCAGGTACATGCTGCACCTACACCAACTGTTTCTCAGGTACATGCTGCACCTACACCAACTGTTTCTCAGGTACATGCTGCACCTACACCAAGTGTTTCTTAGGTACATGCTGCACCTTCACCAACTGTTTGTCAGGTACATGCTGCACATACACCAACTGTCTCTCAGGTACATGCTGCACCTACACCAACTGTTTCTCAGGTACATGCTGCACCTACACCAACTGTTTCTCAGGTACATGCTGCACCTACACCAACTGTTTCTCAGGTACATGCTGCACCTACACCAACTGTTTCTCAGGTACATGCTGCACCTACACCAACTGTTTCTCAGGTACATGCTGCACCTACACCAACTGTTTCTCAGGTACATGCTGCACCTACACCAAGTGTTTCTCAGGTACATGCTGCACCTACACCAAGTGTTTCTCAGGTACATGCTGCACCTACACCAACTGTTTCTCAGGTACATGTTGCACCTACACCAAGTGTTTCTCAGGTACATGCTGCACCTACACCAACTGTTTCTCAGGTACATGCTGCACCTACACCAACTGTTTCTCAGGTACATGCTGCACCTACACCAACTGTTTCTCAGGTACATGCTGCACCTACACCAACTGTTTCTCAGGTACATGCTGCACCTACACCAACTGTTTCTCAGGTACATGCCGCACCTACACCAACTGTTTCTCAGGTACATGCCGCACCTACACCAACTGTTTCTCAGGTACATGTTGCACCTACACCAACTGTTTCTCAGGTACATGCTGCACCTACACCAACTGTTTCTCAGGTACATGCTGCACCTACACCAAGTGTTTCTCAGGTACATGCTGCACCTACACCAACTGTTTCTCAGGTACATGCTGCACCTACACCAACTGTTTCTCAGGTACATGCTGCACCTACACCAGGGGTCAGCATCCCCCGGCTAAAGAGCCTTTAGCGCCGCCCTAGTGGCTCTTTAGAACTTTTTCAAAAATGTATGAAAAATGGAAAAAGATGAGTGGGGAAGAAAACATATTTTTTGTTTTAATATAGTTTCTGTAGGAGGACAAACACGACACAAACCTCCATAATTGTAATAAAACACTGTTTATATTAAACATGCTTCACTCATTCGAGTATTTGGCGAGCGCCGTTTTGTCCTACAAATTTTGGCGGTCCTTGAACTCACCGTAGTTTGTTTACATGTACAACTTTCTCCGACTTTCTAAGACGTGATTCATGCCACTTCTTTTTCTGTCTCATCTGGTCCTTACGGGCGACCTGGTGCCCACGTTGGTGACCCCTGCTGTGCACTGTTTCTTTGTCTAATCTTGAACGGGTTTGTGCTGTAAACAAAAATGTGGTGACCCCTGCTGTGAGGCCACAAGATTAGGTACAGCGTGCTTGGCATCCAGCAGGTTCTGCGGTGGTGGACTGGCTGGTGTTCATGCAGAAGGTGGTGACTCGCACCGAGGGCGTGACCTTGGCCTCCGCCCTGATGGAGGAGGGCTTCCTGAGGACCGTGGGCACCAGGAGCGTGGAGGCCCTGCGCACCGCCGGCCTCAGCGAGCAGTTCATGGACGACTCCACGGCGCTCTACAGCTTCGTGAGTGTTTGGACGCCATGCGGCGATGTAACCACACCCACTTTTTCATCATCGCATGCAGCGAGGTCATCTTTTCCTCCCGTGTCGCCAGTCAGACCAGCTGAAGAAGAAAGGCTGCGTGAGGGCACAGACCTCGCTGTCTGCCGTGGAGCTGAGCGGCGAGGTCGTCAAGAGAGGTTATCTGCTCAAACAGGTGAGACCTCACCTTTTCCTGCATGTGTCATCATCATTACATCATCACTACATCATCACTACATCATAATTACATCATCACTACATCATCATTACATCATCATTACATCATCACTACATCATCACTACATCATCACTACATCATCATTACATCATCATTACATCATCATTACATCATCACTACATCATCACTACATCATCATTACATCATCATTACATCATCACTACATCATCACTACATCATCACTACATCATCATTACATCATCATTACATCATCATTACATTATCATTACATCATCATTACATCATCATTACATCATCACTACATCATCATTACATCATCACTACATCATCACTACATCATCATTACATCATCACTACATCATCACTACATCATCATTACATCATCACTACATCATCATTACATCATCACTACATCATCATTACATCATCACTACATCATCACTACATCATCACTACATCATCATTACATCGTCATTACATCATCATTACATTATCATTACATCATCATTACATCATCATTACATCATCACTACATCATCACTACATCATCACTACATCATCATTACATCATCATTACATCATCGTTACATCATCATTACATCATCATTACATCATCACTACATCATCACTACATCATCACTACATCATCATTACATCATCATTACATCATCATTACATCATCATTACATCATCACTACATCATCACTACATCATCACTACATCATCATTACATCATCATTACATCATCACTACATCATCACTACATCATCACTACATCATCACTACATCATCATTACATCATCATTACATCATCACTACATCATCACTACATCATCACTACATCATCATTACATCATCATTACATCATCATTACATCATCATTACATCATCACTACATCATCACTACATCATCACTACATCATCATTACATCATCATTACATCATCACTACATCATCACTACATCATCACTACATCATCACTATACATCATAATTACATCATCATTACATCATCATTACATCATCACTACATCATCACTACATCATCACTACATCATCACTACATCATCATTACATCATCATTACATCATCATTACATCATCATTACATCATCGTCGTCCTCACCAGGGACACAGGAGGAAAAACTGGAAGATCCGACTGTTTGTTCTGCGCTCAGAACCCTCCTTCCTTCACTACTACGACCCCACCAAGGTGACATCACACACATTCTTCTGTCTAACACCTTCTTGACACCTCCCAAAAATGCCTCCTTCTTTAGGAGCAGCCTTTCTAGATATACAAAGATGTGTATTTACAACATTGATAATATATACATAACATGCAAATATAAAAAAAGGTCAACTTTTAGTACTTTTTTAGAATTGTTGATATGTTTGAAATTGTGTGAATGCTCCAAAGCAGGGGTCGGGAACCTTTTTGGCTGAGGAGCCATGAAAGCCAAATATTATAAAATGTATTTCCATGAGAGCCATATCATATTTTTTCACACTGAATACAACTAAAAGTGTGCATTTTTAAGTAAGACCAACATGTTTAGAGGATAATAAATATTTTATTCGTTTTAATAACATTCTTATTCTGAAGTTAACCAATAATAAATCAAATACTTCTTACCATTAATGCGACTTCTTGAACAAGTCTGGTAGAAAACGGATGGATGGATAAAATGCACGAGAATGTTTGGTATTTTGAATGTTATTTTTAGCTCTGTGCTTACTAGCGGAATTATTCATAATTATCGCGTTAAGCCAGGGGTGTCCAAACTTTTTCCACTGAGGGCCGCACACTGAAAAATCAGAGCAAGCGGGGGCCATTTTCATAATTAAAAAAAACAAAAACAATACAATATATGTATAAAAAATATACATTTAGTGAAGTGAATTATATTTATATAGCGCTTTTTCTCTAGTGACTCAAAGCGCTTTACATAGTGAAACCCAATATCTAAGTTACATTTAAAGCAGTGTGGGTGGCACTTGGAGCAGGTGGGTAAAGTGTCTTGCCCAAGGACACAACGGCAGTGACTAGGTTGGCAGAGGCGGGAATTGAACCTGCAACCCTCAAGTTGCTGGCACGGCCACTCTACCAACCGAGCTAAACCGCCCATACTTTAGGCCTCCACTCAGTTATGATCCCGGGGATCCCAAAGGGCTTTGGTCAAAAAAAATATTAAAAATGTGTCATTATTCAGTATTATAATTTTTATTATTATGCAAGTTTTAAATCTCTAGATCAACATTAGAAGAAAAAAAATGGAAAAAACACAAACTATGCAATATTTTCACCCAATAACTTGTTTAGGTGGGATATTTGAGATTATATAATAATTGGAGCCTTAATTTTGGATTTTGATTCATTATTACTTTTTGAGCAATGACACTTAAAAAAAAATCACACTAAAATAATTGGGGATCCAAAAGTGTCCTACTTATTATAGTGTTATTATAGGGGGAGCACTTCTAATATTTACACACACTTGTTATTTCATATGTTGACCAGAGGGGGAGCACTTCTAATATTTACACACACTTGTTATTTCATATGTTGGCCAGAGGGGGCGCACTTCTAATATTTACACACACTTGTTATTTCATATGTTGGCCAGAGGGGGAGCACTTCTAGTATTTACACACACTTGTTATTTCATATGTTGACCAGAGGGGAAGCACTTCTATTTACACACTTATTATTTCATATGTTGGCCAGAGGGGGAGCACTTCTAATATTTACACACACACTTGTTATTTCATATGTTGACCAGAGGGGAAGCACTTCTATTTACACACTTGTTATTTCATATGTTGGCCAGAGGGGGAGCACTTCTAATATTTACAAACACTTGTTATTTCATATGTTGACCAGAGGGGAAGCACTTCTATTTACACACTTGTTTTTTCATATGTTGGCCAGAGGGGGAGCACTTCTAATATTTACACACACTTGTTATTTCATATGTTGGCCAGAGGGGGAGCACTTCTAATATTTACACACCCTTGTTATTTCATATGTTGGCCGGAGGGGGAGCACTTCAAATATTTACACACACTTGTTATTTCATACGTTGGCCAGAGGGGGAGCACTTCTAATATTTACACACACTTGTTATTTCATATGTTGGCCAGAGGGGGAGCACTTCTAATATTTACACACACTTGTTATTTCATACGTTGGCCAGAGGGGGAGCACTTCTAATATTTACACACACTTGTTATTTCATATGTTGGCCAGAGGGGAAGCACTTCAAATATTTACACACACTTGTTATTTCATATGTTGGCCAAAGGGGGAGCACTTCTAATATTTACAAACACTTGTTATTTCATATGTTGACCAGAGGGGGAGCACTTCTAATATTTACACACACTTGTTATTTCATATGTTGACCAGAGGGGAAGCACTTCTATTTGCACACTTGTTTTTTCATATGTTGGCCAGAGGGGAAGCACTTCTATTTACACACACTTGTTTTTTCATATGTTGGCCAGAGGGGGAGCACTTCTAATATTTACACACACTTGTTATTTCATATGTTGACCAGAGGAGAAGCACTTCTATTTACACACTTGTTATTTCATATGTTGGCCAGAGGGGGAGCACTTCTAATATTTACACACACTTGTTATTTCATACGTTGGCCAGAGGGGGGAGCACTTCAGATATTTACACACACTTGTTATTTCATATGTTGGCCAGAGGGGAAGCACTTCTATTTACACACTTATTATTTCATATGTTGGCCAGAGGGGGAGCACTTCTAATATTTACAAACACTTGTTATTTCATATGTTGACCAGAGGGGAAGCACTTCTATTTACACACTTGTTTTTTCATATGTTGGCCAGAGGGGGAGCACTTCTAATATTTACAAACACTTGTTATTTCATATGTTGGCCAGAGGGGAAGCACTTCAAATATTTACACACACTTGTTATTTCATATGTTGGCCAGAGGGGGAGCACCTCTAATATTTACACACACTTGTTATTTCATATGTTGGCCAGAGGGGGAGCACTTCTAATATTTACAAACACTTGTTATTTCATATGTTGACCAGAGGGGAAGCACTTCCATTTACACACTTGTTTTTTCATATGTTGGCCAGAGGGGGAGCACTTCTAATATTTACACACACTTGTTATTTCATACGTTGGCCAGAGGGGGCGCACTTCTAATATTTACACACACTTGTTATTTCATATGTTGGCCAGAGGGGGAGCACTTCTAGTATTTACACACACTTGTTATTTCATATGTTGACCAGAGGGGAAGCACTTCTATTTACACACTTATTATTTCATATGTTGGCCAGAGGGGGAGCACTTCTAATATTTACACACACACACTTGTTATTTCATATGTTGACCAGAGGGGAAGCACTTCTATTTACACACTTGTTATTTCATATGTTGGCCAGAGGGAGAGCACTTCTAATATTTACACACACTTGTTATTTCATATGTTGGCCAGAGGGGGAGCACTTCTAATAGTTACACACACTTTTTATTTCATATGTTGGCCAGAGGGGGCGCACTTCTAATATTTACACACACTTGTTATTTCATATGTTGGCCAGAGGGGAAGCACTTCAAATATTTACACACACTTGTTATTTCATATGTTGGCCAGAGGGGGAGCACTTCTAATATTTACACACACACACTTGTTATTTCATATGTTGACCAGAGGGGAAGCACTTCTATTTACACACTTGTTATTTCATATGTTGGCCAGAGGGGGAGCACTTCTAATATTTACAAACACTTGTTATTTCATATGTTGACCAGAGGGGAAGCACTTCTATTTACACACTTGTTTTTTCATATGTTGGCCAGAGGGGGAGCACTTCTAATATTTAAACACACTTGTTATTTCATATGTTGACCAGAGGGGAAGCACTTCTATTTACACACTTGTTTTTTCATATGTTGGCCAGAGGGGGAGCACTTCTAATATTTACACACACTTGTTATTTCATATGTTGGCCAGAGGGGGAGCACTTCTAATATTTACACACCCTTGTTATTTCATATGTTGGCCAGAGGGGGAGCACTTCAAATATTTACACACACTTGTTATTTCATACGTTGGCCAGAGGGGGAGCACCTCTAATATTTACACACACTTGTTATTTCATATGTTGGCCAGAGGGGGAGCACTTCTAGTATTTACACACACTTGTTATTTCATATGTTGACCAGAGGGGAAGCACTTCTATTTACACACTTATTATTTCATATGTTGGCCAGAGGGGGAGCACTTCTAATATTTACACACACACTTGTTATTTCATATGTTGGCCAGAGGGGAAGCACTTCTATTTACACACACTTGTTATTTCATATGTTGACCAGAGTGGGAGCACTTTTAAAACTGTCTGCTTCCAGGGTGACCTCAGCCCCGTGGGAGGATTCGCCCTCCGAGGCTCGCTGGTGTCCTCGCTGGATGACAACGGCGTTCCCTCAGGTGAAGATCCAGTATTGCTAAGTCAGCATTTTCACAAGAGGACATGTCCACCATGACAACTATTTCCTCTCAATAGTACCAGAAATACAAATACACATTTTCGGAATAAATATCACGTCTTATTTACGTGTGTGTGTGTGTGTGTGTGTGTGTGTGTGTGTGTGTGTGTGTGTGTGTGTGTGTTTCAGGGGTGAAAGGCAAGGTGGAAGGCAACCTGCTGAAGGTGATCACCCAGTCAGACAAACATTACTTCATGCAAGCTCCCAGTCACCAAGACAAGATGGACTGGATCGACGCCATCCGCCATTTTACTTAGTAGTCACTTTGTCACCCTGCTAGCTGACACTTGCTAACTGTAGACCATCACTACACACTTTGTTAGTTACAACATGTTTAACAGTAAACCATCACCACGCACTTTGTTTGCTACAACTTGCTAGCATTAGAGCAGGGGTCACCAACACGGGGGCCGCGGGCACCAGGTCGCCCGTAAGGACCAGATGAGTCGCCCGCTGGCCTGTTCTAAAAATAGCTCAAATAGCAGCACTTACCAGTGAGCTGCCTCTATTTTTTAAATTGTATTTATTTACTAGCAAGCTGGTCTCACTTTGCTGGACATTTTTAATTCTAAGAGAGACAAAACTCAAATAGAATTTGAAAATTCAAGAAAATATTTTAAAGACTTGGTCTTCACTTGTTTAAATTTTTTACTTTGCTTCTTATAACTTTCAGAAAGACAATTTTAGAGAAAAAATACAACCTTAAAAATGATTTTGGGATTTTTAAACACATATACCTTTTTAACTTTTAAATCCCTTCCTCTTCTTTCCTGACAATTTAAATCAATGTTCAAGTAAATTTATTTTTTTATTGTAAAGAATAATAAATACATTTTAATTTAATTCTTCATTTTAGCTTCTGTTTTGTCGACGAAGAATATTTGTGAAATATTTCTTCAAACTTATTATGATTAAAATTCAAAACAATTATTCTGGCAAATGTAGAAAATCTCTAGAATCAAATTTAAATCTTATTTCAAAGTCTTTTGAATTTCTTTTAAAAATTTTGTTCTGGAAAATCTAGAAAAAATAATGATTTGTCTTTGTTAGAAATATAGCTTGGTCCAATTTGTTATATATTCTAACAAAGTGCAGATTGGATTTTAACCTATTTAAAACATGTCATCAAAATTCTAAAATTAATATTAATCAGGAAAAATTGCTAATGATGTTCCATAATTCTTTTTTTAAAAATTTCAAAAAGATTCGAATTAGCTAGTTTTTCTCTTCTTTTTTTTTTGGTTGAATTTTGAATTTTAAAGAGTCGAAATTGAAGATAAACCATTTTTCAAAATTTTATTTTCATTTTTTTCGTGTTTTCTCCTCTTTTAAACCGTTCAATTAAATGTTTTTTCATCATTTATTCTCTACACAAAAAACCTTCCGTAAAAGGAAAAAAAATGTACGACGGAGCCATTTTTTTTTATAAATACAGATTTATTTATTAAAGGTAAATTGAGCAAATTGGCTATTTCTGGCCATTTATTGAAGTGTGTATCAAACTGGTAGCCCTTGGCATTAATCAGTTTTTTTTCTTCTTTTTTTTTTGGTTGAATTTTGAATTTTAAAGAGTCAAAATTGAAGATAAACTATGTTTCAAAATGTAATTTTCCTTTTTTTCCTGTTTTCTCCTCTTTTAAACCGTTCAATTAAGTGTTTTTTTCATCATTTATTCTCTACAAAAAACCTTCCGTAAAAGGAAAAAAAAATGTATGACGGAATGACAGACAGAAATACCCATTTAAAACATGTCATCAAAATTCTAAAATTAATCTTAATCAGGAAAAATCACTAATGTTCCATAAATTATTTTTAAATTTTTTTCAAAAAGATTCGAATTAGCTAGTTTTTCTCTTCTTTTTTTCGGTTGAATTTCGAATTTTAAAGAGACGAAATTGAAGATAAACTATGTTATAAAATTTAATTTTCATTTTTTTCCTGTTTTCTCCTCTTTTAAACCGTTCAATTAAGTTTTTTTTTTTTTCATCTTTCATTCTCTACATAAAACCTATTTAAAACATGTCATCAAAAATTCTAAAATTAATCTTGATCAGGAAAAATCACTAATGTTCCATAAGTTATTTTTAAAACATTTTCAAAAAGATTCGAATTAGCTAGTTTTTCTCTTTTTTGGGGGGTTCAATTTTGAAATTTAAAGAGTCGAAATTGAAGATAAACTATGTTTCAAAATTAAATGTTCATTTTTTTCCTGTTTTCTCCTCTTTTAAACCGTTCAATTAAGTGTTCATCATTTATTCTCTACATAAAACCTATTTAAAACATGTCATTAAAATTCTAAAATTAATCTTAATCAAGAAAAATTACTAATGACGTTCCATAAATTCTTTTTTTTATTTTTTCAAAAAGATTCGAATTAGCTAGTTTTTCTCTTCTTTTTTTCGGTTGAATTTTGAATTTTAAAGAGTCGAAATTGAAGATAAACTATGTTATAAAATTTAATTTTCATTTTTTTCCTGTTTTCTCCTCTTTTAAACCGTTCAATTAAGTGTTTTTTTTTCATCTTTCATTCTCTACATAAAACCTATTTAAAACATGTCATCAAAATTCTAAAATTAATCTTAATCAAGAAAAATTACTAATGACGTTCCATAAATTATTTTTTTAATTTTTTCAAAAAGATTCGAATTAGCTAGTTTTTCTCTTCTTTTTTTCGGTTGAATTTTGAATTTTAAAGAGTCGAAATTGAAGATAAACTATGTTTCAAAATGTAATTTTCATTTTTTTTCCTGTTTTCTCCTCTTTTAAACCGTTCAATTAAGTGTTTTTTTTCATCATTTATTCTCTACATAAAACCTATTTAAAACATGTCATCAAAATTCTAAAATTAATCTTAATCAGGAAAAATCACTAATGTTCCATAAATTATTTTTAAAAATTTTTCAAAAAGATTCTAATTAGTTAGTTTTTCTCTTCTTTTTTTCGGTTGAATTTTGAATTTTAAAGAGTCGAAATTGAAGATAAACTATGTTTCAAAATGTAATTTTCATTTTTTTTCCTGTTTTCTCCTCTTTTAAACCGTTCAATTAAGTGTTTTTTTTTTCATCATTTATTCTCTACATAAAACCTATTCAAAACATGTCATCAAAATTCTAAAATTAATCTTAATCAGGAAAAATCACTAATGTTCCATAAGTTTTTTTGTTTTGTTTTGTTTTGTTTTTTTTTGTCATCAGTTTCTGATTTATTAAATTGTATAACCGTGCAAAATATTGCTCATTTGTAGTGGTCTTTCTTGAACTATTTGGAAAAAAATATACAAAAATACCTAAAAACTTGTTGAAAAATAAACAAGTGATTTCCATAAGTTATTTTTTTAAAAATTTCAAAAAGATTCGAATTAGCTAGTTTTTCTCTTCTTTTTTTCGGTTGAATTTCGAATTTTAAAGAGTCGAAATTGAAGATAAACTATGTTTCAAAATTTAATTTTCATTTTTTTTTCCTGTTTTCTCCTTTTTTAAGGGTTTTTTTCATCATTTATTCTCTACAAAAAACCTTCCGTAGAAGGAAAAAAAATGTACGTCAGAAAAACCCATATTTTTATATATATAGATTTATTTATGAAAGGTAAATTGAGCGAATTGGCTATTTCTGGCAATTTATTGAAGTGTGTATCAAACTGGTAGCCCTTGGCATTAATCAGTAGCCAAGAAGTAGCTCTTGCTTCCAAAAAGGTTGCTGACCCCTGGACTAGACCAAGGCTCCCTCCACTGAAATGTGACAATCTTCCCTTACAGCTTTAATGACTCATGCAGTCAGCATTGCTAATGTGAAAAATATGTAAAATAAATGACAATTGTTGTACTTTCTGTGTGTTGTTGTGTTGAGAATGTGTGCGAGCAGGACAAGTAAGAACATGAGCGCTGTTGCCTTCCAGTCTTTGCAAGTCTGATCCGGCCTCAGCAGCAATGATTGACTTCCAATAATTTTGTGTTGCATCACAGCAAGTAACACAACTTTATTTCTCAAGTCAACAATGGCTGTGCTTGTTGTCATGAAAAGCACACAAAGTGGGCGTGGCCTTTGAAAGGTCTACACAGGAAGTAGAAGAACATTACAACACTTTGCGGGTCTTCTTCTACATTCTTTTCTTGCAGTCTGTCCATGCATTTTACACTTCATACAGAGCAAAAAACTACATTCTTCTAGTCATTTGATGACAATCAAGTCCAAATATTGAGACAAAAACAAGTTGTCATTTGACCAGAATACATACTTGCCAACCCTACCGTTTTTTCCTGGAGACTCCCAAAATTCAGCGCCTCCCGGGACAAATTTTCTCCCGAAATTCAGGCGGAGCTGGAGGCCACGCCCCCTCCAGCTCCATGCGGACCTGAGTGAGGACAGCCTGTTTTCACATCCACTTTCCCACAATATAAACAGCGTGTCTGCCCAATGACGTTACAACTGTAGAATAATCGAGGGCGAGTTCTTGGTTCCTTTTATTGTTAGGCAGTTTCACTAACGTCCCCCCAGCCCGGTAACAACACACAACAACAGCAGTCACGTTTTCGTCTACCGTAAAGCAGTTCGTCTGCCGTAAACAGCAATGTCGTGACCCTCTTAAACAGGACAATACTGCCATCTACCCCCACCTCCCGAAATCGTAGGTTTCAAGGTTGGCAAGTATGAGAATACATGACAAATATTGTGTGACTTACCTTCAAATGAATGTGACTTTTTTAAGGGAATGCATTCAAAATATGAGAACTTTGTCTGAATATTGCAAGAAAAATATGACAAGACTGAAGAAGGGATGTTCAATACATTCCGAACATTAACACAGTTTAGTGTGAGAATTGGAGGAAATCTTATAATATTACCAGAACAAATATAATCAAACAGTTAAAAAAATATTAAAATATTACTAAGTTAAAATTTTAATATTTGGAGAAAAAATTCAAAATATTTTGAGAAGTAATTTAAAATAACATGAGACTAAAGTTTGAGATTTTACGTGGGAAAAAAATGGCAGTTTGGTTGCAAAAATATTACTTTAAAAAAATGTATAATTTTCCATTATATTATCAATGATGTATAACAGGGGTGTCCAAAGTGCGGCCCGGGGGCCATTTGTGGCCCGCAGCTAATTCTGCAAAAATTGCAAAATTGATAATATTGCAAAAAAAATATATAAATAAAAACCTTAAAAAAAAGTGCAATGAGGTGAAATCTCATGAGAAAAAGTGGCAATGTTGACACAAAGCTGCCATGCAGGCAGTTTTTTTCTTTCTTTTGTCCTTATTTTGGGGCGGTATAGCTCGGTTGGTAGAGTGGCCGTGCCAGCAACTTGAGGGTTGCAGGTTCGATTCCCGCTTGTGTCATCCTAGTCACTGCCGTTGTGTCCTTGGGCAAGACACTTTACCCACCTGCTCCCAGTGCCACCCACACTGCTTTAAATGTAACTTAGATATTGGGTTTCACTACGTAAAGCGCTTTGAGTCACTAGAGAAAAGCGCTATATAAATATAATTCACTTATTTTCTTTTTTTTCCATTGCGCAAAAAAAAAGGAGGACAAAAAAATCTATTATAATGAAATATTACTTAAAAATGATCACTTTAAAATGTTTTATGTGGAAAAAATATTGCCTATGTTGTGTGGTTGCCATATAAAAACATCAACATTTTGACAAAGGAGCATAAAACAAACAAAATAATAGTTCAAACTTAAAATGGAGAGATATATTGGAAGTTGATCTTGAAATTTAAGTGTTAAAAGTAAAAAAAAAATAAAAAAATGCATCACTTTATGAATGGGGAACCTTTCGGATCGCAAATATATTTAGTAGGATTTTATTTAACTTTTCACTCAAAAATATGAAATAAAATCAATGGTGTCTTTGAGGGCTTTAAGTTGAAATAAAAAAAAATTCAAATGAGGATTTAATATGCAGTATTTTTGCAAGAATTAATTTATGAGCTTCTGAGCTTTCAGAGAAAAAAAAAATTAAGTCATAATTTTATGAAAGTATATTCGGAATACCAGTCTTGTATTTTAATAGAAGTGTTCAATATTTTCTTTCTCCTGCCGTCCATCATAATGAACAACATCCCCCCAAAAAAGTGTTGAGTCAGCATGTTGAAGATAAACACTTGAAGGCACTTTGTCTTCTGCTGGGATTCCAAAGTGTGAAACTAACAAAACAATCAAGTCTAGTCTAACTCCAACCCCCCCGTGTTCTGTCCGTGGTGCCTTCAGGCCACCTTGGTGAGGTGCACGTCCCCGAAGACCCGTAACGCGGTGAGGCTGGCCAGCCGGGGGAGACGATGGCTGAAGCCGCACAGAGGCTGACCGTCCACCAGGATACGAAACTGCTGGTGCTCACACACGATCTCCATCTGTCAGCCAGGAGGGGAGCTCCATTAGGTACACCTGCCCTCACTCATTCACATGTTTATTACATGTCCTACAGCCAGAGGTGGGTAGTAACGCGCTACATTTACTCCGTTACATCTACTTGAGTAACTTTTGGGATAAATTGTACTTCTACGAGTCGTTTTTATGCAATATACTTTTACTTACTAATCAAAAAACATTACACACTCTTTATTGTACACTTGTTTTACCATATTTGAGTTACTTTCTAGAAGTTTGGGGAAATACATACAGGACGAACATCCAACCACTATTCATAATGCAAAAAAGGGCCATCAGACTGATACATAACACAGGACCCCGAGAACACACTAATGGATTATTTATAAAAACATTTGATTTAAAACTACCAGATCTCATCCAACTCAAGACTGCCCAAATGATTTATAAAGCAAGTAAAGATTCACTTCCAACAGGGTTACAGAGAAGATTTTTACAGAGAGAAGGGAATTATAATTTAAGAGAACTACTTTTTAAGATCCAATATTGTAGAACAACGCAGAAACGAATGAGTATAACAACATGAACCAGTTCAAAAAGCTTTTTAAATCATTTCTCATTAGTAAATATAAGAAAGAAGAGCAAACATCCATCCATCCATCCATTTTCTACCGCTTATTCCCTTTCGCGGTCGCGGGGGGCGCTGGCGCCTATCTCAGCTACAATCGGGCGGAAGGCGGGGTACACCCTGGACAAGTCGCCACCTCATCGCAGGGCCAACACAGATAGACAGACAACATTCACACTCACATTCACACACTAGGGCCAATTTAGTGTTGCCAATCAACCTATCCCCAGGTGCATGTCTTTGGAGGTGGGAGGAAGCCGGAGTACCCGGAGGGAACCCACGCATTCACGGGGAGAACATGCAAACTCCGCACAGAAAGATCCCGAGCCTGGATTTGAACCCAGGACTGCAGGACCTTCGTATTGTGAGGCAGACGCACTAACCCCTCTGCCACCGTGAAGCCTGAAGAGCAAACATTGTTTTAGAAAGACAATAATATATAATATGTATATAAATACAATTTATGATTTCATAATTATACATATAGGTTATATTAAAATGTATATATTACCACTTTATATGGAATTTAAATCAATTGTGTATATATCATATATATATACTGTAAGTGTACAAATGTATGTTTGATTTAAATGTTAAACTGTGTATATGAGACGTGTGCTACATATATGTTGCTTATATATTGCTTAAAAAAAAGTAATATAAGTGAAGCATGTTTTAGATTTTATATATTTTGAACCTTGTTCTTGTTGTGATGGGGTAGGTTTATATAAGCGTTGCTTCAACCTACACCCTTTCGGCTCAATCATTGCTCAAATGAGTGTTTGTTTGTTTTTCTTTTTTTGTTGTTGTTCTTTGTTTTATGTGAAGATTGCCGAAGTAAATAAATAAATAAATAAATAAAAATAAAATACTATTTGCAGAAGCACTTTTCAGTGTACTCAAAGACGCTTTACAGGATAAAAAATAAAAAAAATTAAATTATTTTTATTATTATTATGACAGTGTAATATAATGTATTACACATACATTGCAGTACTCTACTTTGTGCTGGTGTTAACTTTATTAGCAATAAAAAATACTTTTACTTGAGTATATTTATAGAGAAGAAACGCTACTTTAACTCCGTTCCATTTATCAACATTCAGCTCGCTACTCGCTACTTTTTTTTAATCGATCTATTAATGTTTGTTTTGGTTTGCGTTTGACCAATCACATGCAGTCACTGGTGACGTTGGACCAATCAAACAGAGCCTGGTGGTCACGTGACCGTCACACGTCGAATTCGACTTAAAAAAGTTGAAAAACTTATTGGGGTGTTACCATTTAGTTGTCAATTGTAAGGAATATGTACTGTACTGTGTAATCTAATAATAAAAGTTTCAATCAATCAATCAAAAGTGTAAAGGAAAAAATACCCTTTTTATTTCAACCGTACTTCCCGTCAAAAGCCTAAAGACTGATCGCACACTTCCTGTCTTCAAAATAAAAGCGCCGCTCCATCGCGCCTGCGCTAACAAAATAAGAGTCTCCGAAAGCCAGCGCAAACAAGCTAGCAAGCTACGGAGTTTGCCGCCAATGTATTTCTTGTAAAGTGTATAAAAACAAATATGGAAGCTGGACAAATAAGATGCCAAAAACTAACGACTTTCATGTGGTATTAGACAGGAAGGAGGAACTTTTTTTATCCTCCATTTGAAAATGTGGACATACTGTCTGATTCTAATCAATACAAGTCATCAGAATCAGGTAATACACCAACTTATATTTGTGTCTTCATGAAAGATAGGAATCTATATGTTAAACATGCATATATATTCATTAAAACACCTTTAACATGTCAACAAAAACGGCAAAATAAATATAAATGATGTACTGTGTGTGTGTATATATATATATATATATATATATATATATATATATCCATCCATCCATCCATCCATTTTCTACCGCTTATTCCCTTTTGAGGTCGCGGGGGGTGCTGGCACCTATCTCAGCTACAATCGGGCGGAAGGCGGGGTACACCCTGGACATATTAATATATATGATATGTGTGTGTATGTATATATGAGGTAGATCACCTCGACTTGGTCATTTATTAAGTAATTGATGAACGTTGAAAAACTTATTGGGGTGTTACCATTTAGTGGTCAATTGTACAGAATATGTACTGTACTGTGCAATCTACTAATAAAAGTATCAATCAATCAATCAATCAATCAATGCCTACTGAGCCTATGGTGCTGTTAAGTTATTGTGGCTCAATTTGCCTTCATTTTTATTTTAATGTATTATTATTTAATATATATTATTGTTTTAGTTGCTTAAGAGATATTCCTGGCTCTGAATTTGTTCATTGCTATTTTTATGTTTTTGTGCATTACTTGTTGCCGTAATCATTAAACAAACAGGTTACTCATCAGTTACTCAGTACTTGAGTAGTTTTTTCACAACATACTTTTTACTTTTACTCAAGTAAATATTTGGATGACTACACCTTACTTTTACTTGAGTAATAAATCTCTAAAGTAACAGTACTCTTACTAGAGTACAATTTCTGGCTACTCTACCCACCTCTGCTTACAGCATACAAATTGCGGTTTTGGTATACAAAAAACAAAAGTAGTGAAGTTGTCACCTTGTGTAAATGGTAAATAAAAAGAGAATTCAATGATTTGCAAATCATTTTCAACTAATATTCAATTAAATAAACTGCAAAGACAAGATGCTTGAAGTTCAAACTGGAAAAATGTGTCATTTTTTGCAAATATTAGCTCATTTGGAATTTGATGCCTGAAATATATTTCAAAAAAGCTGGCACAAGTGGCAAAAAAGAGTGAGGATGTTGAGGAATGCTCATCAAACACTTATTTTGAACATCCCACAGGTGTGCAGGCTAATTGGGGAACAGGTGATTGGCTATAATAGCAGCTCCCATGAAATGCTCACTCATTCACAAACAAGGCCAGGGTGAGGGTCACCACTTTGTCAACAAATGCCTGAGCAAATTGTTTAAGAACAACATTTCTCGAGCAGCTATTGCAAGGAATTTAGGGATTTCAACATCTACGCTCCGTAATATCGTGGTAAATGTGTTGTACTCGTATAGTGCTTTTCTAACCCTTTTTTGTGGATCTAACATAATAGTGAGAGTCCAGTTCATAGTGGATCTAACATAATAGTGTGAGAGTCCAGTCCATAGTGGATCTAACATAATAGTGAGAGTCCAGTCCATAGTGGATCTAACATAATAGTGAGAGTCCAGTCCATAGTGGATCTAACATAATAGTGAGAGTCCAGTCCATAGTGGATCTAACTTAATAGTGAGAGTCCAGTCCATAGTGGATCTAACATAATAGTGAGAGTCCAGTCCATAGTGGATCTAACATAATAGTGAGAGTCCAGTCCATAGTGGATCTAACATAATAGTGAGAGTCCAGTCCATAGTGGATCTAACATAATAGTGTGAGAGTCCAGTCCATAGTGGATCTAACATAATAGTGAGAGTCCAGTCCATAGTGGATCTAACATAATAGTGAGAGTCCAGTCCATAGTGGATCTAACATAATAGTGAGAGTCCAGTCCATAGTGGATCTAACATAATAGTGTGAGAGTCCAGTCCATAGTGGATCTAACATAATAGTGAGAGAGTCCAGTCCATAGTGGATCCAACATAATAGTGTGAGAGTCCAGTCCATAGTGGATCCAACATAATAGTGAGAGAGTCCAGTCCATAGTGGATCTAACATAATAGTGAAAGTCCAGTCCATAGTGGATCTAACATAATAGTGAGAGTCCAGTCCATAGTGGATCTAACATAATAGTGAGAGAGTCCAGTCCATAGTGGATCTAACATAATAGTGAAAGTCCAGTCCATAGTGGATCTAACATAATAGTGAGAGTCCAGTCCATAGTGGATCTAACATAATAGTGAGAGTCCAGTCCATAGTGGATCTAACATAATAGTGAGAGTCCAGTCCATAGTGGATCTAACATAATAGTGTGAGAGTCCAGTCCATAGTGGATCTAACATAATAGTGTGAGAGTCCAGTCCATAGTGGATCTAACATAATAGTGAGAGTCCAGTCCATAGTGGATCTAACATAATAGTGAGAGTCTAGTCCATAGTGGATCTAACATAATAGTGAGAGTCCAGTCCATAGTGGATCTAACATAATAGTGAGAGTCCAGTCCATAGTGGATCTAACATAATAGTGAGAGTCCAGTCCATAGTGGATCTAACATAATAGTGAGAGTCCAGTCCATAGTGGATCTAACATAATAGTGAGAGTCCAGTCCATAGTGGATCTAACATAATAGTGAGAGTCCAGTCCATAGTGGATCTAACATAATAGTGAGAGTCCAGTCCATAGTGGATCTAACATAATAGTGAGAGTCCAGTCCATAGTGGATCTAACATAATAGTGTGAGAGTCCAGTCCATAGTGGATCTAACATAATAGTGTGAGTCCAGTCCATAGTGGATCTAACATAATAGTGAGAGTCCAGTCCATAGTGGATCTAACATAATAGTGAGAGTCCAGTCCATAGTGGATCTAACATAATAGTGTGAGAGTCCAGTCCATAGTGGATCTAACATAATAGTGTGAGAGTCCAGTCCATAGTGGATCTAACATAATAGTGAGAGTCCAGTCCATAGTGGATCTAACATAATAGTGAGAGTCTAGTCCATAGTGGATCTAACATAATAGTGAGAGTCCAGTCCATAGTGGATCTAACATAATAGTGAGAGTCCAGTCCATAGTGGATCTAACATAATAGTGAGAGAGTCCAGTCCATAGTGGATCTAACATAATAGTGAGAGTCCAGTCCATAGTGGATCTAACATAATAGTGAGAGAGTCCAGTCCATAGTGGATCTAACATAATAGTGAGAGTCCAGTCCATAGTGGATCTAACATAATAGTGAGAGTCCAGTCCATAGTGGATCTAACTTAATAGTGAGAGAGTCCAGTCCATAGTGGATCTAACATAATAGTGAGAGTCCAGTCCATAGTGGATTTAACATAATAGTGAGAGTCCAGTCCATAGTGGATCCAACATAATAGTGAGAGTCTAGTCCATAGTGGATCTAACATAATAGTGAGAGTCCAGTCCATAGTGGATCTAACATAATAGTGAGAGAGTCCAGTCCATAGTGGATCTAACATAATAGTGTGAGAGTCCAGTCCATAGTGGATCTAACATAATAGCGTGAGAGTCCAGTCCATAGTGGATCTAACATAATAGTGTGAAAGTCCAGTCCATAGTGGATCTAACATAATAGTGAGAGTCCAGTCCATAGTGGATCTAACATAATAGTGAGAGTCCAGTCCATAGTGGATCTAACATAATAGTGTGAGAGTCCAGTCCATAGTGGATCTAACATAATAGTGAGAGTCCAGTCCATAGTGGATCTAACTTAATAGTGAGAGAGTCCAGTCCATAGTGGATCTAACATAATAGTGAGAGTCCAGTCCATAGTGGATCTAACTTAATAGTGAGAGAGTCCAGTCCATAGTGGATCTAACATAATAGTGAGAGTCCAGTCCATAGTGGATCTAACATAATAGTGAGAGTCCAGTCCATAGTGGATCTAACATAATAGTGTGAGAGTCCAGTCCATAGTGGATCTAACATAATAGTGAAAGTCCAGTCCATAGTGGATCTAAAATAATAGTGTGAGAGTCCAGTCCATAGTGGATCTAACTTAATAGTGAGAGTCCAGTCTATAGTGGATCTAACATAATAGTGTGAGAGTCCAGTCCATAGTGGATCTAACATAATAGTGAGAGTCCAGTCCATAGTGGATCTAACATAATAGTGAGAGTCCAGTCCATAGTGGATCTAACATAATAGTGAGAGAGTCCAGTCCATAGTGGATCTAACATAATAGTGTGAGAGTCCAGTCCATAGTGGATCTAACTTAATAGTGAGAGAGTCCGGTCCATAGTGGATCTAACATAATAGTGAGAGTCCAGTCCATAGTGGATCTAACTTAATAGTGAGAGAGTCCAGTCCATAGTGGATCTAACATAATAGTGAGAGTCCAGTCCATAGTGGATCTAACATAATAGTGAGAGTCCAGTCCATAGTGGATCTAACATAATAGTGAGAGTCCAGTCCATAGTGGATCTAACATAATAGTGAGAGAGTCCAGTCCATAGTGGATCTAACATAATAGTGTGAGAGTCCAGTCCATAGTGGATCTAACTTAATAGTGAGAGAGTCCGGTCCATAGTGGATCTAACATAATAGTGAGAGTCCAGTCCATAGTGGATCTAACTTAATAGTGAGAGAGTCCAGTCCATAGTGGATCTAACATAATAGTGAGAGTCCAGTCCATAGTGGATCTAACATAATAGTGAGAGTCCAGTCCATAGTGGATCTAACATAATAGTTAGAGTCCAGTCCATAGTAGATCTAACATAATAGTGAGAGTCCAGTCCATAGTGGATCTAACATAATAGTGAGAGTCCAGTCCATAGTGGATCTAACATAATAGTGTGAGAGTCCAGTCCATAGTGGATCTAACATAATAGTGAGAGTCCAGTCCATAGTGGATCTAACATAATAGTGAGAGTCCAGTCCATAATGGATCTAACATAATAGTGAGAGAGTCCAGTCCATAGTGGATCTAACATAATAGTGAGAGTCCAGTCCATAGTGGATCTAACATAATAGTGAGAGTCCAGTCCATAGTGGATCTAACATAATAGTGAGAGTCCAGTCCATAGTGGATCTAACATAATAGTGAGAGTCCAGTCCATAGTGGATCCAACATAATAGGGAGAGTCCAGTCCATAGTGGATCTAACATAATAGTGAGAGTCCAGTCCATAGTGGATCTAACATAATAGTGAGAGTCCAGTCCATAGTGGATCTAACATAATAGTGAGAGAGTCCAGTCCATAGTGGATCTAACATAATAGTGAGAGTCCAGTCCATAGTGGATCTAACATAATAGTGAGAGTCCAGTCCATAGTGGATCTAACATAATAGTGAGAGTCCAGTCCATAGTGGATCTAACATAATAGTGAGAGTCCAGTCCATAGTGGATCCAACATAATAGGGAGAGTCCAGTCCATAGTGGATCTAACATAATAGTGAGAGTCCAGTCCATAGTGGATCTAACATAATAGTGAGAGTCCAGTCCATAGTGGATCTAACATAATAGTGAGAAAGTCCAGTCCATAGTGGATCTAACATAATAGTGAGAAAGTCCAGTCCATAGTGGATCTAACATAATATTAATATACATTTATACTTTCTTTTGCCTCTTTATTTCAATGTTGTATCAATTACTTAATTGATTATGGAACAAATGAAACAGTTCTTTTGTTCCTTTGAGCCAGTTTTACAAAGATCACGTATTTCCATCATCAGGTTTTTGTTTTGAAAAAAACAGGTATAAACAATATAATAATACTATTTAATTATAACAATTTATTTGCTTTTTTTGGATATTTTTTTTCTTAGATGCTTGCATCTGATTGGACAATGTAATAAAAGTCATTAATATTATTACAAAAAATGTTGTTTTAGAATGCTCCACATGTAGTTGTGATGATGTCACCACCGTGAGCAGGAACCCACCTTAAAAGGTTCTCCGGGTGCAAAAGGGAAGAAAGAGAGGGTGTTCTCAGCACGACCCCACTTCCCATCCAGCCGGGCGTTGCGCTGAACCGCCTTATCTGTGAAGGTGACCTTCAGCTGGAGACCCACGTCGCCTTCCGACTCCGACTCGCCGTCCTCCTCGTCTTCCTCCCTGTGAGGCTTGCAGGACACCACCACCTCAATGCTGCACAAAAACATACCCATCTCCCGTCAAAAAGGCGCAGTCTGCAATCTAATTCGGCACACACTTATCTCCTCACACCGTATAAAAGGGGAGAAGGAGGAGAGATCGAGGCCCGCAGCAGTACCTGAGGACCGAGAGCGACAGAAAGCGAGCCGAAGACAGCGACGACGCGGCCGGCTGAAATGCGAGCGAGGAGGGAGCATTAGAGAAGGAGCTGAAAAGCGACCCAACCGCAGACAAGCTTGCGTTATTTAAAGAATAAACAAGAGTCAAACCTGCGAAAACCATGTCCTTCCTTGATGGTCCTTGGAACCCGCATAGCGACAACAAGCAACTGTCACAGTCACACACACGTTGGATGTGGCGATATTATTCCCTGCCTTCGACCCATCCCCTTGATCACCTCCTGGGAGGTGAGGGGAGCAGTGAGCAGCAGCGGTGGCCGCGCCCGGGAATCATTTTTGGTGGTTTAACCCCCAATTCCAAGCTTTGATGCTGAGTGCCAAGCAGGGAAGTAATGGATCCCATTTTTATAGTCTTTGTGAAGTGAAGTGAATTATATTTATATAGCGCTTTTTCTCTAGTGACTCAAAGAGCTTTACATAGTGAAAGCCAATATCTAAGTTACATTTAAAGCAGTGTGGGTGGCACTGGGAGCAGGTGGGTAAAGTGCCTTGCCCAAGGACACAACGGCAGTGACTAGGATGGCGGAAGCGGGGATCGAACCTGCAACCCTCAAGTTGCTGGCATGGCCGCTCTACCAACCGAGCTATACCAATATGACTCGGCCAGGGTTTGAACTCACAACCTACCCATCGTACACTCTAACCACTAGGCTATATAAATTGTTTTCGAAGAACTAAAAAAATGCAAAATCGGTAGAAATTTCATGAGAATGTTGATAAGCCAAAACTGAACTGACATGCTAACAGTTAGCACGCTGGCCAGATAGCATCAGGCAACAAAAAATGTGATCAAAAAGAGTTAAAAAAAAAAAGCTAGCATGCTAACAGTACTATGCTAAGAGTTAGCACATACCATAGACTATAAAAATGGGAGCCATTAACTCCAAGTTTGACATTCAGCATCAAGGCTTGGAATTGGGGGGTTAAATAACTAAAAATTATTCCTGGGCGTGGCCACCGATGCTGCTCACTGCTCCCCTCACCTCCCAGGGGGTGATTAAGGGTGATGAGTCAAATGAAGAGAATCATTTCACCACACCTAGTGTGTGTGCGTGACAATCATTGCTACTTTAACTTAATATATGACACTAAGGCGTACACCTGCTAAATAAGCTAGCATGCAGGGCCTGTTTTTTTTAATGTTGCTAAAATACAGACCAGTCATTGTGTAAAAATAAGTAAATAGCTCCTAAAACCAGACAGATTTCTAGAAATACAATATAAAATCTCGTCAAGTAGAAAATAATTTTTAGTATACCTGAAAAATCTGTTTAAAATGTTAGTATGCTAACGTTAGCATCCTCTCTCTCTCTCTCTCTCTCTGTCTATATATATATATATATATATATATATATATATATATATATATATATATATATATATATATATATATAGTTGTTGTTGTTTTTTTTGTTGTTTTTTTTGTTTTTTTTTCCCTTGGCCTCAGTCTGCACCCCCTCTCCAAGGCCCAGGCTAAGACCGATTTTTTTATTTCATTTTAATCTTCTATTCGCCCCCCCCCCCCCCCCCCCCCCTTTGTTTACCTGTATGTCATCTTTTTTGTAAGGGGCGCTGGAAGCCGGCAGACCCGTCAGCGATCCTGTTCTGTCTCCCTGTAATGTTTGTCTGATCTTGAATGGGATTGTGCTGAAAATTTTAATTTTCCTGAAGGAACTCTCCTGACGGAATGAATAAAGTACTATCTAATCTAATCTAATCTAATCTAACATATATATATATATATATATATATATATATATATATATATATATATATATATATATATATATATATATATATATATATAAAAATGAGTATTTTTGTCCGTCATTCCTTCGTACATTTTTTTTCCTTTTACCGAAGGTTTTTCGTAGAAAATAAATGATGAAAAAACTCTTAACTGAACGGTTTATAAGAGTAGAAAACAGAGAAAAAAAAAGAAAATTAAACTTTGAATTATAGTTTATCTTCAATTTTGACTCTTTAAAATTCAAAATTCAACCGAAAAAAATGAAGAGAAAAACTAGCTAATTCAAATCTTTTTGAAAAGAATGTAAAAAATTTTATTTTATGGAACATCATTAGTAATTTTTCCTGATTAGGATTAATTTTAAAAATTTGATGACATGTTTTAAATAGGTTAAAATCCAATCTGCACTTTGTTAGAATATATAACAAATTGGACCAAGTTATATTTCTAACAAAGACAAATCATTATTTCTTCTAGATTGTCCAGAACAAAATTTTTTTAAAGAAATTCAAACGACTTTGAAATAAGATTTAAATTTGATTCTAAAGATTTTTTAGATTTGCCAGAATATTTTTATTTTATTTTAATCATAATAAGATTGAAGAAATATTTCACAAATATTCTTCGTCGAAAAAACAGAAGATGAAATGAAGAAATAAATTTAAATTTATTTATTATTCTTTACAATAGAAAAAATTAATATACTTGAACATTGATTTAAATTGTCAGGAAAGAAGAGGAAGGAATTAAAAAGGTATGTGTTTAAAAATCCTAAAATCATTTTTAAGTTTGTATTCTTTCTCTAAAATTGTCTTTCTGAAAGTTATAAAAAGCAAAGTAAAAAAAAAAAAGAATTTATTCAAACAAGTGAAGACCAAGTCTTTAAAATATTTTCTTGGATTTTCAAATTCTATTTGAGTTTTGTCTCTCTTAGAATTAAAAATGTCCAGCAAAGTGAGACCAGCTTGCTAGTAAATAAATACAATATAAAAAATAGAGGCAGCTCACTGGTAAGTGCTGCTATTTGAGCTATTTTTAGAACAGGCCAGCGGGCGACTCATCTGGTCCTTACGGGCGACCCGCGTTGGTGACCCCTGCTGTACTACAAAAAAAAAAGCATGCACACATCCTTGCAAACACACGTACCTTTTGGGTTTCTTTGCAACAATTCCCATCACCACCAGCTTCATTGAAGGCCGCAGACCGCCCTTTATCTCTCCGACGTACTCCCCCTGCGAGACAATGCATGCACGGTGACGCCATAGCACTTTCTGATTTGCCGGATGATGACGTGAGCCCAGGATGGGAGCGATGAGCTTTATTGACAAGGATTTGAAACAATAAGCTGGATGAACCATTTCCCCCTCAATAATCCATTAAATAACATTTTTTGAAAGCATTTTCTGTGTCAAAGAAAGAAAACGAGGCAACATACATTTCCTTTCTTGTCGGTGTCCTCCATTCCACTCAGGGCGTGACGCAGTGTGGCTGCTTGGCGGATTGATGCCAAAAAGGACTGATCCTACCTCCAGCCTGTTGCCATAGCGACAACATCTCGTTGAGAGGAGCCAGTTGTAGTCATTTCAAACACTAAAATACAATTTAAATTCTTATTATTATTATTGTTATTATTATTATTAATGTTATTGTTGTATTATTATTGTGTGCATGTGAAAAGTAAATGTGTAGATTTTTGCACAAATCTAAATTGTTCGCTCAACTGATGCTGCCTTTGCGTCGGTTCCGTTTTAAAATATTCAGTGTTGCTGTTTTTCATACTTGACCGTGTTTGTAAGAGAAGTGAGACCTCTAAATGTTTGAAAATAACTACAGTCTTAAATTGTGTTTTTTACTTTAAAGAAATCGAAAATAGATGTAATTTTGTACAATAAGTTGCTGTATTTTCGACAGCACGCGAAGGCAGCACAAGGCCTCGCTCTTGACCAATCAGCTGCCAGTGAGTCAGGTGATCAGATCAAGTCACGTGATTGACAGACCGTCACGGAGCCGATGTAAGCTAGTCCAGCGTAAACAACCTTGCAGGTTTCGGGGGAAACTTCACAAAAAGACGACACAATGACATGAGTAAGTAGTTTATTTTAAAGCTTGACCTTGTATTTGGACACGACAATGTTACCGGTGTTTCTGGAAGTTTGCGCGGACTTTTAGCTAGGCTGAAGCTAATGCTAATGCTAACTTGACATTTGTTTAGTTTTTTAGTTGAGTCTTTATTAGTGAATTATATTTATATAGCGCTTTTTCTCTAGTGACTCAATGTGCTTTACATAGTGGAAACCCAATATCTAAAGTTACAATTAAAGCAGTGTGGGTGGCACTGGGAGCAGGTGGGTAAAGTCTTTTGCCCAAGGACACAACGGCAGTGACTAGGATGGCGGAAGCGGGAATCGAACCTGCAACCCTCAAATTGCTGGCACGGCCACTCTACCAACCGAACTAAACCGCCCCATTAGAAGGGAGAATGCACAGAAACATTAAGCTGAAAGACAGATATGTTGTGTACCAGATTATAACTAAATATCTCATTTCCATCTGCAGTCCCTGGCTAACTAAATTAAAAGGATACAAAAATCATGCAATAAAATGATGACATTTTGATGACATCATCTGACCGGGATCTTCAGCTCTCACTGGACTGGTTCGCAGCCGAGTGTGAAGCGACCGGAATGAGAATCAGCACCTCCAAGTCCGAGTCCATGGTTCTTGCCCGGAAAAGGGTGGAGTGCCATCTCCGGGTTGGGAGGAGACCCTGCCCCAAGTGGAGGAGTTCAAGTACCTAGGAGTCTTGTTCACGAGTGAGGGAAGAGTGGATGGTGAGATCGACAGGCGGATCGATCTTCAGTAATGCGGACGCTTTACCGATCCGTTGTGGTGAAGAAGGAGCTGAGCCGGAAGGCAAAGCTCTCAATTTACCGGTCGATCTACGTTCCCATCCTCACCTATGGTCATGAGCTTTGGGTCATGACCGAAAGGATAAGATCACGGGTACAAGCGGCCCAAATGAGTTTGAGGTCTCTCCCTTCGAGATAGGGTGAGAAGCTCTGCCATCCGGGAGGAACTCAAAGTAAAGCCGCTGCTCCTCCACATGGAGAGGAGCCAGATGAGGTGGTTCGGGCATCTGGTCAGGATGCCACCCGAACGCTTCCCTAGAGAGGTGTTTAGGAGGCCACGGGGAAGACCCAGGACACGTTGGGAAGACTATGTCTCCCGGCTGGCCTGGGAACGCCTCGGGATCCCCCGGGAAGAGCTAGACGAAGTGGCTGGGGAGAGGGAAGTCTGGGCTTCCCTGCTTGGGCTGCTGCCCCCGCGACCCGACCTCGGATAAGCGGAAGAAGATGGATGGATTTTATATTGGTTTTATATGTATTTATTTTTGTTTTTTGTTTTTCTTCAGTCATTGGCGGAGCTCAGGATAGTATTTGAATGTTGTTTTTAACATTGTTGTGCAGCACTTTGGAAAAATGTTGTTAAAATGTGCTATATAAATAAAGTGGATTGGATTGGACACTGTCCCCTGGTGGAGGTTTTTAGTTGTAACAGCAGATGTAAACTGGACAAAGTGCTTAAGTGGCGCTGGTGCAATGTTATTCAGGATTCGATGGGCCATTCGTATTGATGCTAATCTTTGAATATTAGCCAAGTTTAACAATCTATATTTTTGGAGAACTAAACAGTGATGGTGGTGTTGTGGTTTTCGGTCAAGAATTTTAAGTGATTGTTTGTGCAAAGTTTCCAATGGCCTCTGAGTCATTTTGCTTGCCTGCGACCAACATGTTATACAATAATAAAAACGAGACATAATCATTGCATTGAAATAAGTTTGAGCTGCCATCAGTGTTAACGAATTCTTGATACATTTGAACGTTTTTATGTTGTATTTAAGACTCTGGCACATCTGTTTGATGTGTTTTTTAAAGCCAAGTGTTGGGTCTAAAATGACACCCAGGTAACGATATTCACTAACATTTTGTATTATCTCCTTATTAACCCTTATATTTGGAAAGGATGACAGTTTATATTTGTTTACAAAATACTTTGTTGCCATTTTGTTAATGTTTAATGTAAGACGAGAGTCATGTAGCCATCTTGCCACTTTCTCCATGGCTGCTGGAAGTTTTCTGGCAACCGTTTCAGCGTCTTTTCCCCAAGTATACATAACCTATCTCAGCTACGATCGGGCGGAAGGCGGGGTACACCCTGGACAAGTTGCCACCTCATCGCAGTATGTGTAGAAATCTTTATTTATAATTAAATCAGTTGTTTATTTTTCAACAAGTTTTTTGTTATTTTTATATCCTTTTTTCCAAATAGTTCAAGATAGACCACTACAAATGAGCAATATTTTGCACTGTTATACAATTTAATAAATCAGAAACTGATGACATAGTGCTGTATTTTACTTCTTTATCTTTTTTTTTTCAACTAAAAATGCTTTGCTCTGATTAGGTGGTACTTGAATGAAAAAAATGTTCACAGGGGGTACATCTCTGAAAAAAGGTTGAGAACCACTGCTCTAAAAGCCGTAGATGTTATTGTCACATATGCATGTACAGTAAGTGGATGTATTGTCCTGTTTAAGAGTGTCACAACATTGCTGTTTACGGAAGACAAACTGTTATTTTTTTTATGTGCCAAAGAGAAATGAGGCCAAACAAGTTTGAGTCCCACTGGGCTTAATCATTAATCAAAACAACAGAATATAAATCCAAGGGTTTTTGTTATTGATTTAATTGATTATTTGTTGCAGCCCTAAAAGTGACGTTGGTGCAAAATTCCCCTTTGGTTGAATAAACAGTGTGTCCAGCTTTGGAGACATTCAAATGATTGCTATTTTTTGCTTCCTTTCAGGTTAAGAAGCCTCCATTCTCCTTCTGGTCCACAACTAAGACCTGGACACACCTCCCCTTGAGCCGGAGCAGGGTCCCAAATGGAGCCGGCGATGCATGCTTTTGGCTGTGAGGCCGAGGCGTCGCTTCAGGACCTCTTTGAGTACTTCAAGAGGTGCCTTAGGTGTGGCGAGTGGGAGCTAGCAAGCGCCTGCGTGCCTCAGCTGGTCAAGTCCGCAGGACACTCGGAGAAGCTGCAGGAAATCCTCAAGGCCGCTGTTTGTCATCCTTACAAGTTCAAGTGAGTGCAACGTAGGGCCGGGCCGATAAAACAATATCAAGCGCAATAACTTATGGAACTAAACCTGCAGAAAATAGTTCTCAGGTTTCTCTATGTTTACATTTTACCACTTTGCACTATTTTGTTAAACTTTCTTAAGCATTTCTTACGTATTCCTTATTTTTGCATCTTCATTTTAAGAGATTTTTGTTAAGTGTTAAATGTGATTTTAGAAATGTTTACATTGAGTGTTTTCCATGCTTTCTTTCCTTTCTGCCGTGATAGCTGAAGGTTACTTTTTAAAAGAAACATTTGCATTTAAAGGCCTACTGAAATGAGATGTTTTTATTTAAACGGGGATAGCAGCTCCATTCTATGTGTCATACTTCATCATTTCGCGATATTGCCATATTTTTGCTGAAAGGATTTAGTAGAGAACATCCACGATAAAGTTCGCAACTTTTGGTCGCTAATAAAAAAGCCTTGCCTGTACCGGAAGTAGCAGACGATGTGCGCGTGACGTCACGGGTTGTGGAGCTCCTCACATCTGAACATTGTTTACAATCATGGCCACCAGCAGCGAGAGCGATTCGGACCGAAAAAGCGACGATTACCCCATTAATTTGAGCGAGAATGAAAGATTTGTGGATGAGGAAAGTCAGAGTGAAGGATTAGAAAAATGGACTATAAAGTGGGAGCGATTCAGATGTTATTAGACAAATTTACTAGGATAATTCTGGAAAATCCCTTATCTGGTTATTGTGTTACTAGTGTTTTAGTGAGATTATATGGTCGTACCTGTACAACCTGAAGGTCGCCCCCGCACCTTTCTTCAGCACCAGTCGACGGGTGGTGGCGATGCCCATCTCTGCCCTTCGCAAGGGACCCTCTTCGAAACACGATCTTTCGAAATGATGGCTGCATAATACACTGTACTTTGTGTGTGTGGTCCAATCCAACCGTGTTTGCTTGACCGCTCTGTTCCATAGCAAAGCTTGACTGTCATCTTTCGGGAATGTAAACAATGAAACACCGGCTGTGTTTGTGTTGCTAAAGGCGGGCCGCAATACACCGCTTCCCACCTACAGCTTTCTTCTTTGACGTCTCCATTATTCATTGAACAAATTGCAAACGATTCAGCAACACGGATGTCCATAATACTGTGGAATTATGCGATGAAAACAGACGACTTATAGCTGTGAACGGTGCTGGAACAAAATGTCCTCTACAATGCGTGACGTCACACGCACGCGTTATCATACTGAGAGGTTTCAGCAGGATACTTCGGTGCGAAATTCAAAATTGCAATTTAGTAAACTAAAGCGGCCGTATTGGCATGTGTTGCAATGTTAATATTTCATCATTGATGTATAAACTATCAGACTGCGTGGTCGCTAGTAGTGGCTTTCAGTAGGCCTTTAATATATATTTTTTCTGCAACTTTTTATTCGATAGGTTTTAAAAATATCAATAATTATCGATATGGACCGATATAAAACACAAATATCGGCCAGGCCTCGTGCAACATGTCGTCATTTTACAAGACTATCGCTTTGACTCATGTGCTTTGTGTGCGTTTTTATTCATTCAAATGTGTTGTGTAAACAACAATGTGTGCTTTTAGGTGGGAGTCTGTGGGCAGTCCACACATGCTGGCATGGTTTTGGCTTCAGGTTTTGGAAAAACAGACGGAAGAGCGGGTAAAGTGGAACTAACAGAATTTACTACAAATATTTTGTTGAGTGTTTTCATGCAATGCAGCAGGAAAATGTCACAGAAACACAAAACTCAATAAAGTAATACAAGTCAGTAAGGGACTGACTACTAAAACCATTGACCCAGTCTTGTACAGTAACATCGTACAAACCCTGTCTTGTACAGTAACATCGTACAAACCCTGTTTCCATATGAGTTGGGAAATTGTGTTAGATGTAAATATAAACAGAATACAATGATTTGCAAATCCTTTTCAAGCCATATTCAGTTGAATATGCTACAAAGACAACATATTTGATGTTCAAACTCATAAACTTCATTTTTTTTTTTTTGCAAATAATAATTAACTTAGAATTTCAACACGTGCCAAAGTAGTTGGGAAAGGGCATGTTCACCAATGTGTTACATCACCTTTTCTTTTAACAACACTCAATAAACGTTTGGGAACTGAGGAAACTAATTGTTGAAGCTTTGAAAGTGGAATTCTTTCCCATTCTTGTTTAATGTAGAGCTTTAGTCCTTCAACAGTCCGGGGTCTCCGCTGTCCTATTTTACGCTTCATAATGCGCCACACATTTTCCATGGGAGACAGGTCTGGACTGCAGGCGGGCCAGGAAAGTACCCGTACTCTTTTACTATGAAGCCACGCTGTTGTAACATGTGGCTTGGCATTGTCTTGCTGAAATAAGCAGGGGCATCCATGATAATGTTGCTTGGATGACAACATATGTTGCTCCAAAACCGGTATGGACCTTTCAGCATTAATGGTGCCTTCACAGATGTGTAAGTTACCCATGCCTTGGGCACTAATACACCCCCATACCATCACACATGCTGGCTTTTACACTTTGCACCTATAACAATCCGGATGATTATTTTCCTCTTTATTCAGGAGGACACCACATCCACAGTTTCCAAATATAATTTGAAATGTGCACTTGTCAGACCACAGAACACTTTTCCACTTTGCATCAGTCCATCTTAGATGAACTCGGGGCCCAGCGAAGCTGGCGGCGTCCCTGGATGTTGTTGATAAATGGATTTTGCTTTGCATAGTAGAGCTTTAACTTGCACTTACAGATGTAGCGACCCAACTGTAGTTACTGACAGTGGTTTTAATGAAGTGTTCTTGAGCCCATGTGGTGATATCCTTCACACACTGATGTCGGTTTTTGATGCAGTACCGCCTGAGGGATCAAAGGTCCGTAATATCAAAGCTTATGTGCAGGGATTTCTCCAGATTCTCTGAACCTTTTGATGATTTGTAATTCCTTGCAATAGGTCTTTGAAAAATGTTGTTCTAAAACTGTTCGACAATTTGCTTACAAAGTGGTGACCCTCACCCCATCCTTGTTTGTGAATTACTTAACATTTCATGGAAGCTGCTTTTATAGCCAATCATGGCACCCACCTGTTCCCAATTAGCAGGCACACCTGTGGGATGTTCCAAATAAGTGTTTGATGAGCATTCCTCAACTTTATCAGTATTTATTGCCACCTTCCCAACCTTTTTGTCACGTGTTGCTGGCATCAAATTCTAAAGTTAATTATTGCAACAACAACAAAAAAGTTTATGAGTTTGAACATCAAATATGTTGTCTTTGTAGCATATTCAACTGAATATGGCTTGAAAAGGATTTGCAAATCATTGTATTCTGTTTATATTTACATCTAACACAATTTCCCAACTCATATGGAAACGGGGTTTGTATATATACATATCTACAGTATAAACATTTTTGCTTCGATCTGTCATTTAATTCTGCATGACAGGTTCCTTCCAGCGTCAAAAGAGAGTTGGAGTTCCTCCTTTTGTTGGAACATCTGTGGTCAGAAAGCATCGAGGAGCCCGTCCTTAAGGTTCCACTCTCCTCTGATCATGGAGCAAAAAGTCCTTTCATGTATGTGTTGGGATGACAACATCTATTGTGCTCCAGCAGCAGGTGCAGCGGGCGTTTGCCCCCACAGGCAGCGTTGAAGGTTTGACGTGCGCCCAAGCTGCCGTGGAGTGTTGTTTTGCAGGCCTTACTGCAGAAGAAGCGGCCCCGACTCGCTCAGTCGCTCGCACATTTCTTCAGGTACTATTACACTACAGCAGTATAAAGGAGAGGAGGAATGTTACCTTGTGTTTGATATTGTATCGTATAAACCAAGGGTGTCCAAACTTTTTCCACTGAGGGCCGCACACCGGAAAAATTAAAGCATGCGGGGCCATTTTGAAACTTTCACAGTATCTTGTTAGACCCGCTCGACATCCATTGCTTTCGGTTCCCCTAGAGGGGGAGGGGGTGACCCCACATATGCGGTCCTCTCCAAGGTTTCTCATAGTCATCATTGTCGACGTCCCACTGGGTGTGAGTTTTTCCTTGCCCTTCTGTGGGCTCTACCGAGGATGTCATTGTGGTTTGTTTTGTGGTTTGTGCAGCCCTTTGAGACACTAGTGATTTAGGGGTATATAAATAATCATTGATTGATTGAGGGCTTCACGGTGGCAGAGGGGTTAGTGCGTCTGCCTCACAACACGAAGGTCCTACAGTCCTGGGTTCAAATCCAGGCTCAGGACCTTTCTGTGTGGAGTTTGCATGTTCTCCCCGTGAATGCGTGGGGTTCCCTCCGGGTACTCCAGCTTCCTCCCACCTCCAAGGACATGCACCTGGGGATAGGCCCCTCCCACCTCCAAGGACATGCACCTGGGGATAGGTTGATTGGCAACACTAAATGGTCCCTAGTGTGTGAATGTTGTCTGTCTATCTGTGTTGGCCCTGTGATGAGGTGGCGACTTGTCCAGGGTGTACCCTGCCTTCTGCCCGATTGTAGCTGAGATAGGCGCCAGCGCCCCCCGCGACCCTGAAAGGGAATAAGCAGTAGAAAATGGATGGATGGATGATTGATGATTGATTTTCAAACCACAACAAAATTTATGGATTTTTAGAAATTATTTTACCTTAAAGGGTCTCAGTTATTAAAATGTTAAAAATAAGTCAAATTTGTATTATTTTTTATTTAACGCCTACAGTAAATCTCTATATCAACTAAAAAAAAAAAAAAAAGGTTTTATGGCTTTTCTGTCAATAACATCTTTGTTTTTTTTAATAGTAAAACTGAAATATGCAGTATTTAGTCATTAAAGCCCTAAAAGATCAATAATGCAGGACACCATTGATTTTAATTCTGTATTATTTTTTGAGTAATCACAGTGAAAAGATAAATAAAATACCACTAAATAGATTTAGGATCCAATAGGTGCCCCACTCAGAAAGTGATACATTTTTATTAGTTTTTTTTTTTTTTTTTACTTTCAACACTTATATCTGAAGTTGATCTCGTAATGTATCTGTCGATTTTACGTTTTAACTATTATCTTGTTTGTTTATGCTCGTTTGTCAAAGAAAACTTTGTTTTTATATGGGAACTGCATTATTTACCACATAAAACATTTTAAAGTGAAATATTTGAACTAATTGGAGCTTTGAAAATAATTCATTACACATGGATTTTTTTTGTCTTTTTTTTTTTTTGGGAGCAATGGCAAAAAAATAAATCATTGATTGATTGATGATTGATTTTCAAACCTCAACAACATTTTTGGATTTTTAGAAATTCTTTTACCTTAAAGGGTCTCAGTTATTAAAATGTTAAAAATAAGAAAAATTTGTATTATTTTTATTTAACGCCTACAGTAAATCTCTATATCAACTTAAAAAAAAAAAATGTTTTATGGCTTTTCTGTCAACATCTTTGTTTTTTTTAATAGTAAAACTGAAATATGCAGTATTTAGTAATTAGAGCCCTAAAAGATCAATAATGCAGGACACCATTGATTTTAATTCGTTATTATTTTTGAGTAATCACAGTGAAAAGATAAATAAAATACCACTAAATAGATTTAGGATCCAAAAGGTGCCCCACTCAGAAAGTGATACATTTTTATTAGTTTTTTGTTTTTTTTACTTTCAACACTTATATCTGAAGTTGATCTCGTAATGTATCTGTCGATTTTACGTTTTAACTATTATTTTGTTTGTTTTATGCTCGTTTGTCAAAGAAAACTTAGTTTTTATATGGCAACTGCACAATATATGCATTATTTATCACATAAAACATTTTAAAGTGAGATATTTGAACTAATTGGAGCTTTGAAAGTAATTAATTACAACATGGATTTTTTATGTCTTTTTTTTTTTTTTTGGAGCAATGGCAAAAAAATAAATCATTGAATGATTGATGATTGATTTTCAAACCACAACAAAATTTATGGATTTTTAGAAATTATTTTACCTTAAAGGGTCTCAGTTATTAAAATGTTAAAAATAAGTCAAATTGGTATTATTTTTTATTTAACGCCTACAGTAAATCTCTATATCAACTTTAAAAAAAAAAAGTTTATAGCTTTTCTGTCAATAACATTTTTGTTTTTTTAATAGTAAAACTGAAATATGCAGTATTTAGTAATTTGAGCCCTAAAAGATCAATAATGCAGGACACCATTGATTTTAATTCTTTATTATTTTTGAGTAATCACAGTGAAAAGATAAATAAAATACCACTAAATAGATTTAGGATCCAAAAGGTGCCCCACTCAGAAAGTGATACATTTTTTATTAGGTTTTTTTTTTTTTTTACTTTCAACACTTATATCTGAAGTTGATCTCGTAAGTATCTGTCGATTTTACGTTTTAACTATTATGTTGTTTGTTTATGCTCGTTTGTCAAAGAAACTTTGTTTTTATATGGCAACTGCATTATTTACCACATAAAACATTTTAAAGTGAAATATTTGAACTAATTGGAGCTTTGAAATAATTCACTATAACATGGATTTTTTTTGTCATTTTTTTTTTTTTGGAGCAATGGCAAAAAAAATAAATGATTGATTGATTGAAACTTTTAATTAGTAGATTGCACAGTACAGTACATATTCCCTACAATCGACCACTAAATGGTAACACCCCAATAAGTTTTTTCAACTTGTTTAAGTCCACGTTAATCAATTCATGGTAAAGATGGTTTTACAAGGTTGCCATGATTATGGCAACCGGTCCAGTAACTGATCAGCGCCGTGTTCGGCAGGTGTTTGCTTCTTCTACTTTAACACTTGCAATGTTCGTATTGTTGGTACTCAGCCAGCGTTTGTGGGTCTGATGCACCCGTTGCATTTTTTGGCTTTGAATGCCTCACAATCAAACACTTTTATGTTAAAATACTGAACAGATGTTTACCTTATCCCAATACACATTTTTTGTGGCACCCCATCTTTATGACTTGATGGGATCCCCAGGATACCATTTGGAAAATTCCTAGCGCCAACGCCGATAGAGTATTGGTGCGTGCAAAACAGCAGCAGGCGGCTGTGGCCTGCGGGCCGATTCTAATACTACCGTATTTCCTTGAATTGCCGCCATTGCGCTAATTATTTTAAAACCTCTTCTCACTCCGGCACTTACCAAAGCATGCGGTAAATTTAGGCCTGCGCTTATAAATTTGAGTGTGATGTAAGGATACCATCATGAAAAGCACATTTTATAAAAAAAACTTTATTATGGTCTTACCTTTACTTATAAATGAAGTCCATGCGCAGCTCCTTCTGATCAAAGCATCGATAACTTGTTTATAGAAGTCTTCCTTATCTTTCTTCAGTTTTAAAAGTCTCTGTCTCGATGGAGATCTTCCTTTATTACCTCCTGCTTCCATTGAAAGTCCAGTTTAGAAAACTGTTTTATTTTAGATATGTAATCCTCCATGTAAAAGTGCAAGCGAGAGGAAAAACTAAACGATCGCTGCTCACTCTTGCTGCTTGTTGTCACTTCTTCTGCAGCCGATTAGTCGCAAGAAGATCACTAGCGCCCTCTACCACCAGGAGGCGGGAGTCATTTAAATGACTCATATTTGACACACGCAGCTACGGTATATTAATAAAACATAGCTGCTTACTGTTCTTTTTAGCATATTCAATAGCTTGGACCTTAAATCCTACTGAATAGCTCTTAATCTCCTTCCCTTTATGCGATTTCAAATGATTGAAATCAGCCTCCTCCATTTTGAAATGATGACAGGTGAAGTGTCACTCGTGGACGTGACGAGTTTGACCCGCGGGAATTCTAGGGCATATGCTAATTATTTGTCGAAACGAGTTTGACCAGCGGAATTCTATCCCATCCATCCATTTTCTACCGCTTATTCCCTTTTGGGGTTGCGGGGGGCGCTGGCGCGGCTATCTCAGCTACAATCGGGCGGAAGGCGGGGTACACCCTGGACAAGTCGCCAATTCTAGACATGCGCTAATAAAAATATTATTTTTGCGAAACGAGTTTGACCCGGCAGTAATTTTAGGCAGGTGCATACTATATACCCGGCGGCAAATCAAGGAAATACGGTAATGACATATCATCCCGGGGGCCATAGATCATGGTTCCGGCCCGCCCCGGCCTTGACTTTGACACCCCTGGTTTAGGGCCTCGGGAATACACAGAACACACAATGGCATCACAACATTTCTAGCTTGGATGTCTGAAAAGCTATCGTCAATGCTTAGGACGAGCCAAGCATCAACGACGCGGCCCTGCAGCACGTGTTCATATATCCGCCACCTGCCTCGGACAAACTAGCAAAGCCAGAGACCAGAGCGGAAGGAGGACAGCGGAGTGGGGTGGAGGAGATCTAACGCCGTGTTGGCTGTGATGCCGTGGAACTCTGGTGCCATCAGCGGGCAGTTGGAGGCACTGTGTGAAGCACTGTGGGCGGCCAGAGAGGGGCCCCTGGCAGAGGAGAGGGTCTCTGAGCTCGCTGCTGCGGCCCGCGATGCCACGTTCTTGTGTCGGCGTACGGCTCGGCCGCGCTGAGGCTACAGAGGGATCATCTGCTGAGGAGCGCGCCTGATTCCCAAGGTGAAGGCCCCACCGCCACATTGATGTCGCCTTTGTGTGTTTTTCTAAAAGCCTGATGTTTTTGTTCCTCAGTGCACCTGCCCGAAGCAGAGAAGCTGGCCCTCAGTCTGTGTTGCCATAAGAATCGTGCGTCTGTGTGGAAGATGATTTACTTCGAGTGCCTTAGTAGCAGGAAGCACTTCTTGGAGCAGGTCTTGGTAGGTGGCGCTCAGCATGTTTGGATGTATAAAAAAAAATTGGCTGTCGACGTACTCGCCAACCTTGATTGGGGGCGGGTTTGGAGGTGGGCGGGCGGGAAAAAATGGAAAAAAATGCCAACATGGCACTGCCATATTGATTATTGAAGTCACAAAGTTGCAGTATCGGACTGCCAAAATTATCGGCCGATAAAATGCTTAAAAAATGCAATATGGGAAATTATCGGTTTCAAAAAAAGCCAAATTTATGACTTTTTAAAACGCCGCTGTACAGAGTGCTACACGGACGTAGGGAGAAGTACAGAGCAGTTGCGTCTCCCAGTCATACTTTAAGGAATCAATAAAGTACTATCTATCTAATGTGAATTTTTTTGTGAATTATATTTATATAGCGCTTTTCTCAAGTGACTCAAAGCGCTTTACATAGTGAAAGCCAATATCTAAGTTACATTTAAAGCAGTGTGGGTGGCACTGGGAGCAGGTGGGTAAAGGGTCTTGCCTAAGGACACAACGGCAGTAACTAGGATGGCACAAGCGGGAATCGAACCTGCAACTCTCAAGTTGCTGGCACGGCCACTCTACCAACCGAGCTATCTATCTACTTGCCAACCCTCACGATTTTCCCGGGAGACTCCCAAATTTCAGTGCCCCTCCCGAAAATCTCCCGACGCAACCATTCTCCCGAATTCCTCCCGATTTCCACCCAGACAACAACATTGGGGGCGTGTCTTTTAGGCACTGCCTTTTGCGTGCCGGCCCAGTCACATAATACCTACGACTTTTCACACACGCAAGTGAATGCAACGCATACTTGGTCAACAACCATACAGGTCACACTGAGGGTGGCCTTATAAACAATTTGTAACACTGTTACAAATATGCCCCACACTGTGAACCCACACCAAACAAGAATGACAAACACATTTCTGGACAACATCTGCACCATAACAGAACAAATACCCAGAGCCCCTTGCAGCACTAACTCTTTCGGAACGCCTCCACCCCCATGTCCCAAATCCCAAATTCCAAGGTGCTGTTTTGAGGCAGGGCTTCACGGTGGAAGAGGGGTTAGTGCGTCTGCCTCACAATACAAAGTTCCTGCAGTCCTGGGTTCAAATCCAGGCTCGGGATCTTTCTGTGTGGAGTTTGCATGTTCTCCCCGTGAATGCGTGGGTTCCCTCCGGGTACTCCGGCTTCCTCCCACTTCCAAAGACATGCACCTGCGGATAGGCCCCTCCCACTTCCAAAGACATGCACCTGCGGATAGGCCCCTCCCACCTCCAAAGACATGCACCTGGGGATAGGCCCCTCCCACCTCCAAAGACATGCACCTGGGGATAGGCCCCTCCCACCTCCAAAGACATGCACCTGGGGATAGGTTGATTGGCAACACTAAATGGTCCCTAGTGTGTGAATGTTGTCTGTCTATCTGTGTTGGCCCTGCGATGAGGTGGCGACTTGTCCAGGGTGTACCCCGCCTTCCGCCCGATTGTAGCTGAGATAGGCGCCAGCACCCCCCGCGACCCCAAAATAGGGAATAAGCGGTAGAAAATGGATGGATGGATGTTTTGAGGCATGTTAAAAAAAATAATGCATTTTGTGACTTCAATAATAAATATGGCAGTGCCATGTTGGCATTTTTTTTCCATAACTTGAGTCAATTTATTTTGGAAAACCTTGTTACATTGTTTAATGCATCCAGCGGGTATCACAATAAAATGAGGCATAATAATGTGTTCATTCCACCGCTGTATATATCGGTATCGGTTGATATCGGAATCGGCAATTAGGAGTTGGACAATACCAGATATCGGCAAAAAAGCCATTATCGGACATCTCTAGTCCTGGTCTCATGTTCTTGGGATGTGTGGGGTTGTAAGAAGAACCAAGCTATCTCCGCGGGGCCCGAGGAATTTAGCAAAATGAAGATTAGTATCTTTTAGACACATTGCAGGCCAAAGCAGTGAAAATAAACAATACTCAGACGAGGACTGTTGCTTAGTCTAAAATAGTTGTTAGACAAGGGATTACTAAAATATGAATTTTGCCACAACATTACAGTCAAGCAGGTGTGCGATGTCAGATCAAGTTATCCGACATGAGAAGAGAAAGTAGACCGTACGGCCTTTGATTGCTCGAGTTAAGTTCAAACTTCAAGCAAGGAAATGTCCTCGCCCTGAATGCAGGTGACCGCACTTGACCTGATCAAACACCAGGAGTTCACCCACCTGAGAGAAATGCTTCGCTCCGAATTCCAGCCTCTGTGTCGCCTGCTGCTGCTGCTGGGATGGACGCATTGTCACAGTCTCAGCTCCGCTCAAACGCTGCTCGCCGTCCTTCATCATCAGCAGGTCTGCACCGCAACGCCACACACTTGACATCAAATATTACACCACACAGTACACACATTACATTACTCTACATATTACATGACACACATTACATCAAATATGACAAACCCTGTTTCCATATGAGTTGGAAAATTGTGTTAGATGTAAATATAAACAGAATACAATGATTTGCAAATCCTTTTCAAGCCATATTCAGTTGAATATGCTACAAAGACAACATATTTCATGTTCAAACTCATAAACTTAATTTTTTCATGGCTGCAACACGTGCCAAAGTAGTTGGGAAAGGGCATGTTCACCACTGTGTTACATCACCTTTTCTTTTAACAACACTCAATAAACGTTTGGGAACTGAGGAAACTAATTGTTGAAGCTTTGAAAGTGGAATTCTTTCCCATTCTTGTTTTATGTAGAGCTTCAGTCCTTCAACAGTCCGGGGTCTCCGCTATCCTATTTTACGCTTCATAATGCGCCAAACATTTTCCATGGGAGACATGTCTGGACTGCAGGCGGGCCAGGAAAGTACCCGCACTCCTTTTTTACGAAGCCACGCTGTTGTAACACGTGCTGAATGTGGCTGGGCATTGTCTTGCTGAAATAAGCAGGGGCGTCCATGAAAAAGATGGCGCTTAGATGGCAGAATATTTTGTTCCAAAAGCTGTATGTACCTTTCAGCATTAATGGTGCCTTCACAGATGTGTAAGTTACCCATGCCTTGGGCACTAATGCACCCCCATACCATCACACATGCTGCCTTTTACACTTTGCGCCTATAACAGTCTGGATGGTTCGTTTCCCCTTTGGTCCGGATGACACGATGTCGAATATTTCCAATAACAATTTGAAATGTGGACTTGTCAGACCACAGAACACTTTTCCACTTTGCATCAGTCCATCTTAGATGATCTCGGGCCCAGAAAAGCCGGCGGCCTTTCTGGATGTTGTTGATAAATGGCTTTCGCTTTGCGTAGTAGAGCTTTAACTTGCTCTTACAGATGTAACGACCAACTGTATTTAGTGACAGTGGTTTTCTGAAGTGTTCCTGAGCCCATGTGGTGATATCCTTTAGAGATTGATGTCAGTTTTTGATACAGTGCCGTCTGAGGGATGGAAGGTCACGGTCATTCAATGTTGGTTTCCGGCCATGCCGCTTACGTGGAGTGATTTCTCCAGATTCTCTGAACCTTTTGATGATATTATGGAGCGTAGATGTTGAAATCCCTAAATTTCTTGCAATGTCACTTTGAGAAAGGTTGTTCTTAAACTGTTTGACTATTTGCTCACACAGTTGTGGACAAAGGGGTGTACCTCGCCCCATCCTTTCTTGTGAAAGACTGGGAAGCTGTTTTTATAGCCAATCATGGCACCCACCTGTTCCCAATTAGCCTGCACACCTGTGGGATGTTCCAAATAAGTGTTTGATGAGCATTCCTCAACTTTATCAGTATTTATTGCCACCTTTCCCAACTTGATTATCTGCAAAAAAAACCTAAAGTTTATGAGTTTGAACATCAAATATGTTGTCTTTGTATCATATTCAACTGAATATGGCTTGAAAAGGATTTGCAAATCATTGTATTCTGTTTATATTTACATCTAACACAATTTCCCAACTCATATGGAAACGGGGTTTGTACATTATACACATTACATTTCATATTACCAGTACGCACATTACATTACAGTACATTTCACATTGCATTTTACATTGCGATGGGATGGCGACTTGTCCAAGGTGTACACCGCCTTCCGCCCGATTGTAGCTGAGATAGGCACCCGTGACCCCAAAGGGAATAAGCGGTAGAAAATGGATGGGTGGATGGATTTTACATTGCACAAATTACATTACAGTACATACAGTATATATTATATATTACATTACATGATGCTACATGACACATTACATGCATTATATTACATTACGACCACACATGACATGATATTAAATTACACGCAATAAACATGACATTATATCCATTATTACCTGATTGTGTGTGTCAATCTAAAGTAAGCATTCTTATAGTACAATTGTACCTTGCTTGTGATGGGTATTGAGGTTAATTTGTGTCTATTACGAAAGCTTTTTTATTTTATTTTTTACACTAAATTTATTTAACGGTAACTGAATTTTTTGTTCGAATTTTGTGAATAGAATTATGCTGACAATCTCAATGGAAAAAAAATATTTGTTTTAAAAAACAGTGTATAATATTCATTTTGAAAACATTTAGCTTAAAAAAAATCTGTATTTAAAAATTAAGTGTAAAAAACTTGTCAGCATGGTTGAATGTAAAAATTTCAGTTTACAAAATTCAATTGCAAAA
This sequence comes from Nerophis ophidion, assembly GCF_033978795.1. NCBI lineage: Eukaryota > Metazoa > Chordata > Actinopteri > Syngnathiformes > Syngnathidae > Nerophis > Nerophis ophidion. The sequence goes on from NC_084613.1 coordinate 2,731,673, forward strand.
AATTGAGATACATTAATTCAGAGACAAAAAAAGCTTTCATAATAAAGACTTAAAAAATCAATGCTGAAAAATTCAGTGTAAAAAAATCAGTATTTAAAAATTCAGTGTAAAAAAAAAAAATCAGTGCATAAAATTCAATGTAATTGTCAGCATAATTTAATGTAAAAAAAATTGAGTTTACAAAATTCAAACACAAAAAATTCAGAGACATAAATTAGGAGACAAAACAGCTTTTGTAATAAAGACTTAAAAAAATCAGGGCAGAAAAATTTCTGTATAAAAAAATCAGTATTTAAAAATTCAATGAAATTGTCAGCATAATTTAATGTAAAAAAATTCAGTTTACAAAATTCAAACGCAAAAAATTCAGATACATAAATTAGGAGACAAAACAGCTTTTTTAATAAAAACTTAAAAAATCAGTGCTGAAAATTTCAGTGTAAAAAAATCAGTATTTAAATATTGTGGGTAAAAAATTCAGTATTTAAAAATTCTATGAAATTGTCAGCATAATTTAATGTAAAAAAATTCAGTTCACAACATTCAAATGCAAAAAATTCAGGTACATAAATTCCGTGACAAAAAAAGCTCTCGTAGTAAAGACACAAATTAACCCCCATAATAAAATATAACTGTCTTTTTTTACGTATGTTTTTGTCGGCCTTATTTTGTTGTTGAAGTGACTTTTTTCCCCTTTGTAGGCATCAGCCAATGACTGTGTCCTGCAAGACTTTGCCAACCTTTTGTCCTCCCAGCTTAGAATTCTTGAGTGGTGTAAAAACAACAACCCGTGAGCATTGGATCCAATTCTAATATACAGTATTTGTATGAGTATCAGTTATTGTAATGATGCTCTGTGGCTTCCAGAGGTCTCTCCATGGAGGCTTTGCTGGCGCAGCTGCACGCTCTCGACAACCACTCGGCACTTTACATTCTGCATTCCTTGACCCCGCTGGCTCGCTTTGAAGAGCGGCGCATTCTGGATCTGCTGCAGCGAGCGCCAGATTCGCCAGGAAGTGGTCAGCCTTTGTCTCGCCTCGCTTTTCTCGTGCTCGATGAAGCTCCAGAATAATAACGCACACCATCTTCTCTACTGCCTTGCAGCGGACACTGAGGCCAATTGTCCTCTAAGTCCTGCTGCACAGAGGAACACAATCTTGTTCCAGGGCTTCTGCACCATGAAGTACGCCATCTACGCTCTGTGTGTGAATGCCCACAAGTACTCAGGATGCAGTAAATGCCGACCCAAGCAGCAGGAAGAATCGGAGCCCGGCCGTGCCACGTCTTTCTCAGAAGGTTTGCACTATCCGAGTTTTTTTTGTTTCATACAGTCAATAAATTAGAGATTATCTGATTATCGGCTGGACCGATGATCAGCATCAATATTTGGCATTTTGACATACGAACCCCGTTTCCATATGAGTTGGGAAATTGTGTTAGATGTAAATATAAACAGAATACAATGATTTGCAAATCCTTTTCAAGCCATATTCAGTTGAATATGCTACAAAGACAACATATTTGATGTTCAAACTCATAAAATTAATTTTTTTTGCAAATAATAATTAACTTAGAATTTCATGGCTGCAACACGTGCCAAAGTAGTTGGGAAAGGGCATGTTCACCACTGTGTTACATCACCTTTTCTTTTAACAACACTCAATAAACATTTGGGAACTGAGGAAACTAATTGTTGAAGCTTTGAAAGTGGAATTCTTTCCCATTCTTGTTTTATGTAGAGCTTCAGTCCTTCAACAGTCCGGGGTCTCCGCTGTCCTATTTTACGCTTCATAATGCGCCACACATTTTCCATGGGAGACAGGTCTGGACTGCAGGCGGGCCAGGAAAGTACCCACCTCTTTTACTACGAAGCCACTTAGTTGTAACACGTGCTGAATGCGGCTTGGCATTGTCTTGCTGAAATAAGCAGGGGCGTCCATGAAAAAGACGGCACTTAGATGGCAGCATATGTTGTTCCAAAACCTGTATGTACCTTTCAGCATTAATGGTGCCTTCACAGATGTGTAAGTTACCCATGCCTTGGGCACTAATGCACCCCCATACCATCACACATGCTGGCTTTTCAACTTTGCGTCGATAACAGTCTTGATGGTTCGCTTCCACTTTGGTCCGGATCACACGATGTCGAATAATTCCAAAAACTATTTGAAATGTGGACTCGTCAGACCACAGAACACTTTTCCACCTTGCATCAGTCCATCTTAGATGATCTCGGGCCCAGAGAAGCCGGCGGCGTTTCTGGATGTTGTTGATAAATGGCTTTCGCTTTGCATAGTAGAGCTTTAACTTGCACTTACAGATGTAGCGACCAACTGTATTTAGTGACAGTGGTTTTCTGAAGTGTCCCTGAGCCCATGTGGTGATATCCTTTAGATATTGATGTCGGTTTTTGATACGGTGCCGTCTGAGGGCTCGAACGTCACGGTCATTCAATGTTGGTTTCCGGCCATGCCGCTTACGTGGAGTGATTTCTCCAGATTCTCTGAACCTTTTGATGATATTATGGAGCGTAGATGTTGAAATCCCTAAATTTCTTGCAATGTCACTTTGAGAAAGGTTGTTCTTAAACTGTTTGACTATTTGCTCACACAGTTGTGGACAAAGGGGTGTACCTCGCCCCATCCTTTCTTGTGAAAGACTGAGCATTTTTTGGGAAGCTGTTTTTATAGCCAATCATGGCACCCACCTGTTCCCAATTAGCCTGCACACCTGTGGGATGTTCCACATAAGTGTTTGATGAGCATTCCTCAACTTTATCAGTATTATTGCCACCTTTCCCAACTTCTTTGTCACGTGTTGCTGGCATCAAATTCTAAAGTTAATGATTATTTACAAAAAAAAATAAAGTTTATGAGTTTGAACATCAAATATGTTGTCTTTGTAGCATATTCAACTGAATATGGCTTGAAAAAGATTTGCAAATCATTGTATTCTGTTTATATTTACATCCAACACAATTTCCCAACTCATATGGAAACGGGGTTTGTACGACCTAGGAAGGACAGCAGGGTCATCGTCTCCTCGATCATTTATTATTGTTCGTGCAGGTTGAAGTGTTTGGCGTCCAACTTTAACGTCTCATTCATTTCTTGACATATTTGGTATGACGATTTTGCCACCACGGAGCCCTCCTTCACGCAGTTTCCCAAGCAATTTCCCATATTTATAAATGCAATTGTTGACTTTTCTTTTAGACCAGGGGTCGGCAACCCGCAGCTCTGGAGCCGCATGCGGCTCTTTAGCGCCGCCCTAGTGGCTCTCTGGAGCTTTTTCAAAAATATATGAAAAATGGAAATGATGAGGGGGGAAAAATATATTTTTTGTTTTAATTTGGTTTCTGCAGGAGGACAAACATGACACAAACCTCCCTAATTGCTATAAAAGCACACTGTTTATATTAAACATGCTTCACTGATTCCAGTATTTGGCGAGCACCGCTTTGTCCTACTAATTTTGGCGGTCCTTGAACTCACCGTAGTTTGTTTACATGTACAACTTTCTCCGACTTTCTAAGACGTGTTTTATGCCACTTCTTTTTCTGTCTCATTTTGTCCACCAAACTTATAACGTTGTGCATGAATGCACAAAGGTGAGTTTTGTTGATGTTATTGACTTATGTGGAGTGCCAATCAGACATATTTGGTCACTACAAGCTAATCGATGCTAACATGCTATTTAGGTTAGCTGTATGTACATTTTGCATCATTATGCCTAATTTGTAGCTATATTTGAGCTCATTTAGTTTCCTTTAAGTCCTCTTAATTCAATGTATATCTCATGACACACTATCTGTATGTAATATGGCTTTTAATTTTTTGCGGCTCCAGACAGATTTGTTTTTGTATTTTTCATCCAATATGGCTCTTTCAACATTTTGGGTTGCCGACCCCTATCTTAGAGACACGTAATAAAGATGTTCGTGGAATCCCCTGATGTTTTTTGGTGCTATATTAACCACAACATTAGTTATGTTGCTACTGGTCTAACATTTTCTCTAAAATAGTGTTTAAAAAAACACTTAAAGCCTTGTCCAGCTGTTCACTGACATATAATTCATGTTTGACCAATTTTTACTGCAAATGAATATCGGCTCTAAATATCAATTAATGGCCTCTGTGACTATTAATAATCGGTATCGGCCTTAAAAAACATATTGGTTCATTGCTACATTAACTGCATCATTCTCTCCCCTTTAGATCACAACTTGCTCTTCCAGCACTACCTCTCAGAGTGCCAACTGTATCTGGAGGCCGTGCCCGCCATGTTTCGCTTGGAGCTGCTGGAGAACATCTTCTCACTTCTCTTCCTTTCAAGCGCCGACTTTGCCCCGCGAAGCTCCAAAGATGGGACTATAAACGCCACCGATGCCGAAGCCCGAAAGACTCCAACAGAGGAGGACTTAAGTGGCCGCCATGCTTACCTGGACCTGGGCCACTACGTCCAGGGCTGCAGGGGCTTCCTGGCGGATGTGGTGGCCATGGAGGGCTTTCTTAAGCTTCTTAAAGAAGGGCTGGAGGGCATGTGCTTGCTCGGCCAGCAGGAAGGGCAGGAGACGGGCACAGCACTCCACAGAGAGGCGGAGGTGGCGGAGAGCGTGGGCTGCTCTGTGGCGGCCGGGACGTTCGGCGCCCGCCTGCAGAGGTTATCCAAACGCACCGCCGAGGCTCAGTGGAGGCTGCAGATCATCACCAGCAATCATGGCAGTGGAAGTGGTGAGATGGTCCATCTTTTAAAGGGGAACTGCACTTTTTGGGGGGGAATTTTGTCCATCGTTCACAATGTTCATACGTTTTTGTTTTTTTTCCACTCTAACTCGTAAAGAAACGTGGCAAAAGTCGGCTAACAATGGAGTAATGGGAATCGCTCTTTAAAAATTGCAGGGTTAGAAGGTCCCCTACGCTCGGCAGGCGTCAGTAGTCTCTCTTCTTTGGAACGCAGCAAGAGCTCCAGTTTGAGGCGAAGCAAGAAAGCTACAGAGAGACAAGCTTCTGTGGAGAAACACAATGGAGAAGTTAGCACAATTACTTCAGGTACAGTTTTGAAGCGGTACATACTCTATATCAGGGGTGCCCACACTTTTTCTGCAGGCGAGCTACTTTTCAATTGACCAACTCGAGGGGATCTACCTCATTTATATATATCATTTATATTTATTTATTTATGAAAGAGACATTTTTGTAAACAAGTTAAATGTGTTTAATGATAATACAAGCATGTGTAACACATATAGATGTCTTTCTTTCACAAAGACAAGAATATAAGTTGGTGTATTACCTGATTCTGATGACTTGCATTGATTGGAATCAGACAGTAATGATGATAACGCCCACATTTTCAATTGGAGGAGAAAAAAAGTTGTCCTTTCTGTACAATACCACATGAAAGTGGTTGGTTTTTGGCATCTAATTCATCCAGCTTCCATACACTTTACAAGAAAAACATTGGCGGCAAATTCCGTAGCTTGCTTGATTGACATTCACGGCACCCAAGGGTCTTGTGAGATGACGCTGGCTGCTGCCAGTTCATTATTATGAAAAAATGACAGAGAGGAAGGCGAGAAACACTTTTTATTTCAACAGACTTTCACGCTGTCCCTTCCGTCAAAACTCTAAAGGCCGACTGCACATTTCCTATCTTCACAATAAAAGCCCTGCTTCATGCTGCCTGCGCTAACAAAATAAGAGTCTCGGAAAGCTGGCGTGCACAAGTGATGTGCACGCCAGCTTTCTGAGGGATCGCTTGTGCACGCCAGCTTTCCGAGACTCTGTATTTAGTTAGCGCAGGCAGCATGAAGCATGGCTTTTATTGTGAAGATAGGAAATGTGCAGTCGGCCTTTAGAGTTTTGACGGAAGGGACGGCGCGAGAGTCTGTTGAAATAAAAAGTGTTTCTCGCCTTCCTCTCGGTCATATTTTCATAATAATGATCTTGCAGCAGCCAGCGTCATCTCACAAGACCCTCCGGTACCGTGAATGTCATTTAAGTGACGTCTTGGTGAAGATTGATGATCACTCATTTTTAGGTCTATTTTTTTAAAAGCCTGGCTGGAGATCGACAGACACACCCCCCGCGGTCGACTGGTAGCTCGCGATCGACGTAATGGGCACCCCTGCTCTATATTGACAAAAGTATTTGACATGTGAACTTGAAGTGCCATCCCATTCCTATCCTGGAGCATTCAAAGTTTCTTTCACTGGAACTAAGGGGCCAACCCCACACCATGATTCCTCCTCCACCAAATTTCACACTCGGCACAATGCAGTCCGAAATGTAGCCGTGGAGAGGCGGAGCCGGCAGTCCGACAGCGAGGCAGAGCACACATAGCTCGGTTGGCAGAGTGGCCGTGTTGCAACTCGAAGGTTGCAGGTTCGATTCCCGCTTCCGCCATCCTAGTCACTGCCGTTGTGTCCTTGGGCAAGACACTTTACCCACCTGCTCCCAGTGCCACCCACACTGCTTTAAATGTAACTTAGATATTGGGTTTCACTATGTAAAGTGCTTTGAGTCACTTGAGCAAAGAGCTATATAAATATAATTCACTTCCCTTCACCTCACCGTATCACCTCACCGTAGCCCGCTGCAAAATGGCGGCAAGGAGGCGTGGCCGGCAGTCTGACAGCGAGGTAGGGCACGCCGGAGCCCGGCCCAAGATGGCGGCGAGGAGGCGTTCGTGATTGCGACGTCGCTCCCAGCTCGCCCCGCCTCACCGCTTGCTCGCCGTCCACGTCTCCTCGCCGCCATCTTGGGCTGGGCTCCAGCGTGCCCTACCACGCTGTCAGACTGCCGGCCACGTCTCCTCGCCGCCATCTTGCTGGTCGCCGTAGCCCGCTGCAAAATGGCGGCAAGGAGGCGTGGCCGGCAGTCCGACACCGAGGTAGGGCACGCCGGAGCCCGGCCCAAGATGGCGGCGAGGAGGCGTTCATGATTGCGGCGTCGCTCCCAGCTCGCCCCGCCTCGCCGCTTGCTCGCTGTCCACGCCTCCTCGCCGCCATCTTGGACCGGGCTCCAGCGTGCCCTACCTCGCTGTTGGACTGCCGGCTCCGCCTCTCCACAGTAGCGTTGTCCTCGCTCCAAACCCAGACCCGTCCATCAGATTGCCAGATTGAAAAGCATGACTCATCAGTCCAGAGAAGGTGTCGCCACTGCGCTATAGTCCAGTGGCGACGTGCTTTATTTACACCAGTGGTCCCCAAACTTTTTGTAGCTGTGGACCGGTCAACGCTTGATAATTTGTCCCGCGCCCCGGCGGGGGGGAGAGGGGGTTTGGCATGAAAAAGGGAGGTGTTTTGGGTTGGTGCACTAATTGTAAGTGTATCTTGTGTTTTTTATGTGGATTTAATAAAAAAAAATTAAAAACAACTATAAAAAATCCTTCTGCGGCCCGGTACCAATCGAGCCACGACCCGGTGGTTGGGGACCACTGCTTTACACCACTGCATCCCACGCTTTGCATTGAACTTGGTGATGTGTGGCTTAGATGCAGCTGCTCGGCCATGGAAAGCCATTCCATTAAGAGCTCTCTGCGTACTGTACGTGGGCTAATTGGAAGGTGACATGAAGTTCGGAGCTCTGTAGCAACTGACTGTGCAGAAAGTCTTTGCACAATCAGAATAGTTTTTTATTGCTATTTTTCGGGTTCACAAACTAGGAATATTTCATAAAACACATGTAACACTGATGGGTAACAAAATGAGCTGTGCCTGAGATATCAGATCTTATTATTGTTCGTGTGCCTGATGGCCGAGGGGGAAAAACTGTTCCGGTGGCAGGAGGTGTGGGTCCGGATGGACCGTAGTCACCTACCTGAGGGGAGAGGGCGCTTCAGCATCCGCTGACCCCTCTCTGTCAGTTTACGTGGTCTACCACTTGGTGGCTGAGTTGCTGTTGTTCCCAAACTCTTCACTTTTCTTATAATAAAGCCGACAGTTGACTTTGGAATATTTAGGAGCGAGGAAATTTCACGACTGGATTTGTTGCACAGGTGGCATCCTATGACAGTTCCACGCTGGAAATCACTGAAAGCGGCCCATTTTTTCACACATGTTTGTAGAAACAGTCTTCCTGCCTAAGTGCTTGATTTGATACACCGGGCCAAGTGATTAAGACACCTTATTCTCATCATTTGGATGGGTGGCCAAATACTTTTGGCAATATAGTGCATTTACTATATGCATGCATGCATGTGTGTATGCACACACGCAGACATATATACTGTATATATGTATGTATATATGCATATATACATACAGTATGTATGCATATATGTTTTTATTTATCATATAATATATTATTACTGTATACTTTAAAAAGCATATATATAGTATGTATGTATATATGTTTTTTATTTATAATATAAAAAAAATATATTATATTTAACGAATTTAAATAAAATGGTCCAAATGTGTGAATGTGAGTGTGAATGTTGTCTGTCTATCTGTGTTGGCCCTGCGATGAGGTGGCGACTTGTCCAGGGTGTACCCCGCCTTCCGCCCGATTGTAGCTGAGATAGGCACCAGCGCCCCCCACGACCCCAAAAAAGGGAATAAGCGGTAGAAAATGGATGAATGGATATTATACACTGGGTGTGAGTTTTCCTTGCCCTTATGTGGGCCTACCGAGGATGTTGTAGTGGTTTGTGCAGCCCTTTGAGACACTAGTGATTTAGGGCTATATAAGTAAACATTGATTAATTGATTGATAAACTCAGATTTAGTAAGCGATTTTTGTTTTCAGAGGAAGGACGAGCGCACGTCGAAGGTGTCTTGTATCCGCCATCCTGTCCTCACAGCTGGTTGATCCCCGCCATGTTGTCTCCTCCGGAATCTCTGCTTGTGTCCTGCATCCGCCGCGGTAACTTCATGGAAGCACATCAGGTTACTACGGCAACCATGTTTTGGTCACTTGTCGTGGTACCAAAGCGATATTCTAACACCGGCGTGTCCGTGGACAGGTGTCTCTGGTGTTCGACCTGGAGGCCTCGGCCTCCTGCGGGGAGCTGGCCTTCATGGAGTGCTACAAAGAAGTCCTGGTGGAGCTGGGCCGGGTGGAGCAGAAGATGGAGAGCCAGTCCTTGTCGTCGTCCTCGTCATCCTCTGAGGGCTTGGGAGCCACGTCTGGAACAAGTCGGAGCAGGCTGGGCAGCAGCGGGCTCTTGACTCTGCAGGCTATTGGAAGTGCTGCGGCCGCAGGTACGACATTTACTGTTTGCATCTCATTCCATCAGGGGTGTCAGACTTCCTTTTATTGAGGGCCACATCGCAATCATGGCTACTATAAGAACGCCACTCATAACAATGAATGGATATGATTATTAACGTACAATAGCCTCGTTACACAATTCTCAATAGGCAAATGTTTTTTATAATTATATTTACAGTCAATGTACAGATTGATGGTTAAGTCCACGTGACAAGCAGATATTTTAATTAGGGCTGTCAAAATAAAGCACTAATTAATTTAAAACCTCCCTTCACTCCGACGCTTACCAAAGGCATGCAGTAAATTAAGGCCTGCGCTTGTCAATTTGAGTGTGATGTAAGGATACCATCATGAAAAGCAAATTTAATAAAAGCGTTATTATGGTCTTACCTTTACTTATAAATGAAGTCCATGGGCAGCTCCATCTGATCAAAAGCATCGATAACTTGTTTATAGAAGTCTTCCTTATCTTTCTTCAGTTTTAAAAGTCTCTCTGTCCCGATGGAGATCTTCCTTTATTACCTCCTGCTTCGATTGAAAGTCCAGTTTAGAAAACTGTTTTATTTTAGATATGTAATCCTCCATGTTAAAAGTGCAAGCGAGAGGAAAAACTAAACAATCGCTGCTCACTCTTGCTGCTTGTTGTCACTTCTTCTGCAGCCGAGTAGTCGCAAGAAGGATCACTAGCGCCCTCTACCACCAGGAGGCGGGAGTCATTTAATGACTCATATTTGACACACGCAGCTACGGTATATTAATAAAACATAGTTGCTTACTGTTCTTTTTAGCATATTCAATAGCTTGGACCTTAAATCCTACTGAATAGCTCTTAATCTTCTTCCCTTTATGCGATTTCAAATGATTGAAATCAGCCTCCTCCATTTTGAAAATGATGACAGGTGAAGTGTCACTCGTGACGTGACGAGTTTGACCCGGCGGAAATTCTAGACATTTGCTAATTATTTGGTGAAACGAGTTTGGCCCAGCGAAATTTCTAGACATGCGCTAATAAAAATAATATTTTGCGAAACGAGTTTGACCCGGCAGTAATTCTAGGCAGGCGCATACTATATACCCGGCGGCAATTCAAGGAAATACGGTGTTTAGAAATGTAATCGCAATCAATAGCAGTTTGTTCATAGTAACTCAAAATTAATTGCGAATATCACAGATAAATATAATTTTTCGTCATTAATAAATGTATCCTAAACAGATGACTTTCAAGTTTTTATTACCGTAACTGGACAATTACTTTGCTTTAACTACATTACATTACCTGCAGTGCGATGGTGTCTTGCCAGATTTGGTATTTTTTAAGAATACAGAATTTGTATTCCTGCTGTAGGAGAACTTGCATTCAAAGGAGAGGAGCTACACCATGTTTAGATACCAGTTCAACGCATTAACACAAAATGAGTGTTAATGGTTTGATCGTCAAAGATGTTAGATAATGTAATCTGGGATATTTCTACCTGAATAAATACTTCTGATAAAAAAATACTTATATTGTGTATATATAAACATCGGGAACACAAAAGGGTGACAAAAGAGCACAGAGCTACTGCCACCAGCAGCCACTACAGTGGCGCCATTAAATAACGTGTAATGGTGGTTTTTCGTCAAATTTTGTATAGATTATGTTTTACAGACCGTTTTAAAGGCCTACTGAAATGAGATGTTCTTATTTAAACGGGGATAGCAGGTCCATTCATTTGGCGATATTGCCATATTTTTGCTGAAAGGATTTAGTAGAGAACATCCACGATAAAGTTCGCAACTTTTGGTCGCTAATAAAAAAGCCTTGCCTGTACCGGAAGTAGCAGACGATGTGCGCGTGACGTCACGGGTTGTGGAGCTCCTCACATCTGAACATTGTTTACAATCATGGCCACCATCAGCAAGAGCGATTCGGACCGAGAAAGCGACGATTTCCCCAGTAATTTGAGCAAGGATGAAAGATTCGTGGATGAAGGACTAGGGAAGAGAAAAAAAAAGACGGGGGCAGTGGGAGCAATTCAGATGTTATTAGACAAATTTACTACTAGGATAATTCTGGAAAATCGTTATCTGCTTATTGTGTTACTAGTGTTTTAGTGAGATTATATGGTCGTACCTGTACAACCTGAAGGTCGGCCCCGCACCTTTCTTCAGCACCAGTCGACGGGTGGTGGCGATGCCATCCCTGCCCTTCGCAAGGGACCCTCTTCGAAACACGATCTTTCAAAATGATGGCTGCATAATACACTGTACTTTGTGTTTGTGGTCCAATCCAACCGTGTTCGCTTGACATCTCTGTTCCATAGTAAAACTTGACTGTCATCTTTCGGAAATGTAAACAACGAAACACCGGCTGTGTTTGTGTTGCTAAAGGCGGCCACAATACACCGCTTCCCACCTACAGCTTTCTTCTTTGACGTCTCCATTATTCATTGAACAAATTGCAAAAGATTCAGCAACACAGATGTCCAGAATACTGTGGAATTATGCGATGAAAACAGACGACTTATAGCTGGGATCGGGCTGGAACAAAATGTCCTCTACAATGCGTGACGTCACGCGCACGCGTCATCATACCGCCACGTTTTAGCAGGATACTTCCGCGTGAAATTTAAAATTGCAATTTTGTAAACCAATGTGTTGCAATGTTAATATTTTATCATTGATATATAAACAATCAGACTGCGTAGTCGCTAGTAGTGGCTTTTAGAAGGCCTTTAAGCTCATTTCTGACCATCTTATCAGGATACACCGCTTTGTGGGCGGTCTTATTTACGTGCCTCCACTTACACTGGTTCTTCTCCCCCATTAGCCATGTTGTAGTTTTTAGCGCTTCCATGTGAAGTCTACTGCCGGATTTAAATTAAAACGCTACTTTGTTTTAGAAAAGGCAACAGCGGAGGATGAATGTGCATGTATGAGCCATTTTGCCCCAGAACAAGAGCATCAAGAAGAAGAAGGAATTTAGTCACTACAAAGGCAGACTCGTGCAAAGATCTTTGAGTAAACCTTTACCACATATGGAGATATCTGCTGATGTAATGAGGGACAAATATGTCATGGGCTCGTTCAGATTGCTTTATAAATATCTCTGCCTTGCCTCCTTGGTTTCATTTGACATCGTGCAGATCCCAAATAGACAAAAACAGGTACCATCAGGTAAGAAAAGTTTGTTTTGCATACTTGCACCCCTATAAATGATGTGAGGGGCCATGCTGACCCTTGGCTTTGACTCCAGTGCCTGAGATGGTACTTGATAAACTCCTGATTAATTAACCACTACACTAAATTTAGAAACTTAACCATACCTGAGTTTATACATAGTTTGGCTCTGCTTGCAGGTGTGGCGTTCTACTCCATCTCCGACATAGCCGACCGCCTCCTCAGCACGCCGGCTCACCCACTGCCGTCCCTGGAAGAAGGCTACTGGTCGAGCAGGTGCTCCACTAAGCCGACTGGGCTGGTGGGCACGCTGCTGGAAGAGCTCAGCCCGCCTGCCATGGCCGCCTTTGACCTGGCATGCTGTCACTGCCAGCTCTGGAAGACGTCCCGGCAGCTGCTTGACACCGCCGAGCGTCGCCTCAGTACCAGCCTGGATGCTCGAGGTATGAGCCAAACATTTAGTGCACACACTGCAAAATGTCAGTGTTCAAAAACAAAAAAAAAAAAATACAAAAATGTGGGGTATTTTATTTGAACACAGCACAGTTTTCTGCCGATAGAACAAGAAAATTCAGCCTGTCAAGACTTTCCAAAACAAGTAAAATTAAAGCTGCAAGCAGCGATGGACAGGACCGACTTTTGCTGGTGTTTCCTGCCTTTAACCATTCAACATATCTTTACCTGCACATTACCTACCTTCCCTGCATCCTGGGGTCACACAGGTGCTTCTTTCTGTCACCCATACACGCTGGTGCTTCCTGCCATCATCCAGACAACATATCTTTACCTGCACATTACCTACCTTCTCTGTATCCTGGAGTCAAACTGGTGCCTCCTTCTTTCACCCAGTCAACATATCTTTACCCGCACATTACCTACCTTCTCTGCATTCTGTGGTCACGCTGGTGCTTCCTGCTTTTAAGCGGCCATCTTGAGACGGCAGCAGCGCAGCAGCGCTGATGTTCTTTGAAGGCTCGTAAAATCAAAACCGGAGCAGTTAGAAAAACTCTTTCCGCAACTTTTAATCAGAAGGTTTCAATCGCTTTTTTGTGCGAGTTTGAAGCCCGACACAAAAAACACGCTCAGAGGAGATAATGTTTAATAGAAGGTGACTGGTTTTTCCAAAACTTTTGTTTTGAAGGGGTAATTGCCAACTTCCTGTTGTATTTTGCTGAAGGATGTCAATGAATGAAATGTAGGTCTAAGTGAGACCTACATAGAGGTTTCATATCTCTACAACATTCCTACCGGAAGTTACAAGCAGTTTTTTCTGTGTTTCCTTCCTAGGAGCAGTTTTGTCTGATTTTTATTCCTAGGGGGCGCTAGAGCGCAATTGTGAGTTTTTTTTATTATTAGATCGCAATTTTTGACAGTCCTGATGTGTGTGTCCAGTTTGTTGAGTTTTGAAGCATTTTAATGGGGTCAAATTACAGCTCAAAAAGGCAAAAATTTAATTTTATAGGAAACTTTTGTTTTGGAGGTTTTTTGCCAACTTCCTGTTGATTTTTGCTGAAGGAGGTCAGTGTATGGAATCTAAGTCTAAGTCAGAGCTACATAGAGGTTTTTGTTTCATGTCTTTACGTCATTCCTAACAGAAGTTACAAGCAGTGTTGTCTGTGTTTTTTCCTAGGGGGTGTTTGAGCGCAATTTTGAGTTTTGGGTTTTAGTTTTTTGATTAGATAGCAATTGTCGCCAGTCCTGATGTGTGTGTCAAATTTGGTGAGTTTTGAAGCATGTTAAGGGGGTCAAATTACAGCTCAAAGAGGCGGCGGTATAATAATAATAATAAATCCTTAGAAATACAATAAGGTCCTCTGTCGCAAAGGTCCCTAAAAATATGGCAGCGCCATGTCGGCATTTTTTTCCATAACTTGAGTTGATTTATTTTGGAAAACCTTGTTACATTGTTGAATGCATCCAGCGGGGAATCACAACAGAATTAGACATAATAATTTGTTCATTCCACCACTGTAGATATCGGCATCGGTAATTAAGAGTTGGACAATATCGGATATTGGCAAAAAAGCCATTATCTGTAATTGTGGTCTTACATAAGGATTGGAAATGATAGGTAAAATTCCCCAAAAAGTGCAGTTCCCCTTTAACTGTCAGGTTAAAAACAATATACAGAGATTGTGATATTAATGGGATGTCTGTGTGTGCGGTTGGGAAACGCCAGAGTAAACCTATGCTGTGCATGTCCGACCTTCATGTGCTTCCCCAGGAGTCACAGTGGAGCCCAAAGTCCTTGCTTTCCACAGCATTGCTGGATTTCCTCGGGTTTTACAACAGATCAGCAAAGTTCTTAACCATTCCACCACCAACAAGAGCACAGTCAAGACGTCAGGTGATTTCCCACCGCCGTAGGTCTCCCGCTTCCTGTGGTACCGTTTGTGCTTTCAAGTGTGTTCTTAGAGGATGCCGCCGAGGAGCCGGCCTTCGCCGGTCCGTTTGGCTGCTGCATCCAGGAAGTGCTGCTCTGCTGCCACCCGGCGCTGAGCGAAGAGTGCATCGCCGGCCGATTGGGTCTGAACCGGCATTTGGAGAACACCCTGCAGGCGCTGAGCTCTTCAAGCGACGGAGCAGGTGTGTGCAGTCTCAGCAGCCAGGCTTTTGTTTGCGTGTTGTGAAAAGGTTGTTGTGTAACAGAAAGCAGCATGGCAGCATCAAGTTCTCTTGTGGCGCTGCTGGTGGATCAGGCCAACCTGAAGCCACCCGAGCTGGACTCTCACCCGGTGCGCTCCGGCATGCAGCAGCTGCTCCGCTCTCTGGACCAGCTGTGCCCCTTCGAACCCGACGGCGAGCTGGACCGGCCCGACTTTGTGCGCACTTTTCTCAACTACGTCCAGACGCTGGCGGCTGTGCTGGTGCGAAGTCTCGCTGCCGAGGGTCTGTAGACTGACTGGAGGACATGGTCTAGGGAGAAGAATGTGGCTGCTACTGACTTGTGTGTTTGTTTGTTGGTTATTGTTCACAGACCAAAGCAGTGAGGTCAAGCTGGGGAATCCATTATTGGTGCTGCTTCAAGATCCAGCTCAGCTGCTCTCTCACCTGCTGTTTGAGCGACAGGTGTCTCCTGACAGGTACGCTCGCTGTCAGCAATCCCTTATCAGCCAACCTCCGCCTATTTTTAGTCAAACATAAAAACACAAAACCAATGAAGATGGCATGTTGTGTATTTCGTAAATAAAAAGAGAATACAATGATTTGCTAATTCTTTTCAACTTATATTCAATTGAATAGAATGCAAAGACAAGATATTTCATGTTCACACTGAGAAACTTCATTTTTTTTTGCAAATAATCATTGGTGCCAAATGTTTTGTGAGAGTGTGTGTGTTTGTGTACGGGACCGACGTTTATTGTGCCGTTTTAAAGTGTACTTTGATCAATTTAGACCAGGGGTCGGCAACCCGCGGCACAGCTCGGTTGGTAGAGTGGGCGTGCCAGCAACTTGAGGGTTGCAGGTTCGATTCCCGCTTCCGCCATCCTAGTTACTGCCGTTGTGTCCTTGGGCAAGACACTTTACCCACCTGCTCCCAGTGCCACCCACACTGGTGTAAATGTAACTTAGATATGTAAAGCGCTTTGAGTCACTAGAGAAAAGCGCTATATAAATATAATTCACAATTCACTTCACTCTTTGATCACTCTAATGTGGCTCAGCTGCATAATTGCCGACACCCCCGATTTCCAGAGTATGCTTCCCCCAGCAATCACCCGGGACCAACATTCTCCGATTTTCACCTCGTCGATAATATTGAGGGCGTGCCTTGATGGAAATGCCTTTACAAACCTCTAAAACTTGTTGTCGCGCCCGCTTTTACACACTGCTACCTGCGTGCCAGCTGGTCACATGTAGTATGCTGCCTCTGTTGATAAACGTAAGGGACTGCAAGACATACTTGGTCAACAGCTATACAAGTTACTCTGAGAGTTGTGATACAAACAACTTTAAAACTCTTACTAATGTGCGCCACACTGTGAATCCACACCAAACAAGAATGACAAACACATTTCGGAAGAACATCCTCACTATAACACAAATTAAACACAACAGAACAAATACCCAGAATCCCATGCATCCCTAACTCTTCCGGGCTACATTATACACCCCGCTTGCAGATAGATAGATACATAGATAGTGCTTTATTGATTCTTTTAGGAGAGTTCTCTCAGGAAAATTAAAATTCCAGCAATATATATAGTATGCGTCTACCTAGAATTACTGCCGGGTCAAACTCGTTTCGCAAAATAATTAGCGCATGCTTAGCATTAGCGACGGCTCAGGATTACCGCCGGGTCAAACTCGTTTCGCAAAATATTATTTTTATTAGCGCATGTCTAGAATTTCCACCGGGTCAAACTCGTCACGTCACGAGTGACACTTCACCTGTCATCATTTTCAAAATGGAGGAGGCTGATTTCAATCATTTGAAATCGCATAAAGGGAAGAAAGATTAAGAGCTATTCAGTAGGATTTAAGGTCCAAGCTATTGAATATGCTAAAAAGGACAGTAAGCAGCTATGTTTTATTAATATACCGTAGCTGCGTGTGTCAAATATGAGTCATTAAATGACTCCCGCCTCCTGGTGGTAGAGGGCGCTAGTGATCCTTCTTGCGACTACTCGGCTGCAGAAGAAGTGACAACAAGCAGCAAGAGTGAGCAGCGATCCTTTAGTTTTTCCTCTCGCTTGCACTTTTAACATGGAGGATTACATATCTAAAATAAAACAGTTTTCTAAACTGGACTTTCAATCGAAGCAGAAGGTAATAAAGGAAGATCTCCATCGAGACTTTTAAAACTGAAGAAAGATAAGGAAGACTTCTATAAACAAGTTATCGATGCTTTTGATCAGAAGGAGCTGCGCATGGACTTCATTTATAAGTAAAGGTAAGACCATAATAACGTTTTTTTTATTAAATGTGCTTTTCATGATTGTATCCTTACATCACACTCAAATTTATAAGCGCAGGCCTAAATTTACCGCATGCCTTGGGTAAGCGCCGGAGTGAGAAGAGGTTTTAAAATAATTAGCGCATGCTTGCCTTTACCGCATGCCTTTGGTAAACGCCGGAGTGAGAAGAGGTTTTAAATTAATTAGCGCCCCGGTGGCAATTCAAGGAAATACGGTAATCATTTTCTATATCGCACAGAGACAAACCCGCGTCATATCGAGTATATTGATATATCGCCCAGCCCTATTTTCCCTGTAAATACATTTTCCTTCTCATAAAACATCAACATTCAGTTGAGCAGCTCATTGCTTTTGACGTACAAATAAATTCCTGTTTGGCGCAGTGATGTAGTTTCTCTTTGCGTCTTTTGTTTGTCCAGGTTGCTGTCACTCCTGCGAGAGTCGGGGCTCGGCCTCAGCGTGCAGCAGCTGATCGTCCAGCGCTGCTGCAACATCCTGCCTGTGTGGGCCAACTTTCCAAACCCGCCCCGAGTCCAAGACTCCAGTCAAGCCAAAAAGGAAGACTCTGTGTTCGGTGTGGACGCTCTGTCCTCGCTGCTCCAGAGACACGCTAAAGAGCACGTGTCCACGCTCATGATGGTCGACCATCAGTCCGACGTCAGCTCTGAGTCGTCGTCCGCAGAGGAAAACTCCTCCGCGACCGCCTCGCCCTCCTCCTCCCCCGCCTCGTCTTTCCTGCTCACGCCCTCCGCCCTGGCCTTCCTCAAGTCTCGCTTTCCTCTGGTGGCCCTGCTGGCGTGCATGAGCGCTTGCAAAGGCGAGAGCGCCCGCTCCCAGCCCTCGGGATGGTCCGGGTATTTCCGCGCCGGCCGCAAAGAGGCCGTGCTGGATGGAGATCAGATCGCCAAGGAGGCCGACAACCTCCTAAAAGACTTCCCCATCCTGCGGGCGTACCTGCACGCCATGGCAGAACCTGTGCTGGGGACCTCCTTCTCCGACGGCGACGACGCCTCCGCAGGACTCGGAGGGTTGGTGTGCGGGAAGCCAGTCCTCAGTCTCCTGCTGGCTGGGCCTCAGGAGGGAGTCGCCCAGGCTGCAGCGGCCGAGGCTTTCCAGCAGGCGCTGTGCTCCAAGGACCTGCGCCGAGCACTCAGGCTGCTGGAGCTATACGGGCCTGACTGCCCCCAGCAGGGGGCGCTGAGGGACCGACTGCTGGCCTGGGCTGCCTTAGAGGGTGAGACACACTCTTTGCTGTTACATAAATTTAACTGTTACACCTGAGCCTCCAGGAAGTGATCGACCTTCATAACGACCTTATTTAATTATTATTTATTGACATACATCAAGAAAACCAACTTTGAGGACAATATATAAATTGTGTAATTTATCCTCACGCTTAACCCGTTTTGGCCGCAAATGTTAAATCATAATAATGAGATGAAACATCATAATTATGAGATCAGAAAGTTGAAATTATAAGATAAAAAGTAATCTTTGAGGTAGAAAGTAGAATTTATGAGATAAGAAAGTTGAATGTATGCGATAAAAAGTCATCTTTGACGTATAAAGTAGATTTTATGAGATAAGAAAGTTGAAATTATGAGATAAAAAGTCACCTTTGAGATATAAAGTAGATTTTATGAGATAAAGTTGAAATTAGGAGATAAAAAGTAATCTTTGAGATATAAAGTAGGATTTATGAGATAAGAAAGTTGGAATTATGAGATAAAAAGTCATCTTTGAGATATAAAGTAGAATTTATGAGATAAAGTTGAAATTATGAGATAAAAAGTCATCTTTGAGATATAAAGTACAATTTATGAGATAAAGTTGAAATTATGAAATAAAAAGTTATCTTTGAGATACAAAGTAGAATTTATGAGATAAAAAGTTTAATTAATGCAATAAAAAGTCATCTTTGATGTATAAAGTAGATTTTATGAGATAAGAAAGTTGAAATGATGAGATAAAAAGTCATCTTTGAGATATAAAGTAGATTTAAGGGGATAAGAAAGTTGAAATTTTGAGATAAAAAGTCATCTTTGAGATATAAAGTAGAATTTATGAGATAAGAAAGTTGAAATTATGAGATAAAAAGTCATCTTTGATGTATAAAGTAGATTTAAGGGGATAAGAAAGTTGAAATTATGAGATAAAAAGTAATCTTTGAGATATAAAGTAGATTTTATGAGATAAGAAAGTTGAAATGATGAGATAAAAAGTCATCTTTGAGATATAAAGTAGATTTTATGAGATAAGAAAGTTGAAATTATGAGATTAAAAAGTCATCTATGAGATACAAAGTAGAATTTATGAGATAAAAAGTTGAATTAATGCGATAAAAAGTCATCTTTGAGATATAAAGTAGATTTTATAAGATAACAAAGTTGAAATTATGAGATAAAAAGTCATCTTTGAGATATAAAGTACAATTTATGAGATAAAGTTGAAATTATGAGATAAAAAGTTATCTTTGAGATACAAAGTAGAATTTATGAGATAAAAAGTTTAATTAATGCAATAAAAAGTCATCTTTGATGTATAAAGTAGATTTTATGAGATAAGAAAGTTGAAATGATGAGATAAAAATTCATCTTTGACATATAAAATAGATTTTATGAGATAAGAAAGTTGAAATTATGAGATAAAAAGTCATCTTTGAGATATAAAGTAGAATTTATGAGATAAGAAAGTTGAAAATATAACATAAAAAGTCATCTTTGAGATATAAAGTACAATTTATGAGATCAGAAAGTTGAAATTATGAGATAAAAAATCATCTTTGAGATATAAAGTACGATTTATAAGATAAGAAAGTTGAAAATATGAGATAACGTCAGAATTGTGAGATACAAACTGCATAACTGCACTGCACTCTCATAATTATGACTTTCTCTCCCACAATTTCTACTTTTTATGTCATTATAATTTTCTTATCTCAAAATTTTTACTATGTATCTCATAATTGTTGCTTTCTTACCTCCTAATTTTGACTTTTTAGCTCATAATTACCATTTTTTATCTTGTGAACTTTTTATCTCTTAATTATGACTTTTTATCTCATAGTTTTGACTTTCTTCATAATTTATCATTTTTCTTCTCATCAATATAACTTCTTTTTTTTTTAAATATGCCTTTTATCTCACCATTTCAACTTTATCTCCTAATTTTGACTTTTCATCTCCTAGTTTTGACTTGAACAATAATTTCGACTTTCCTCCTGACTTTGACTTTTATATCATAAATTTGACTTTTTTCCTCATCATTTCGAGTTTCTTCATAATTTCCATTTTTAACTCATAAATATGACTTTTTAATCCCATAATTATGACTTTTTATGTCATAATTATGACTTAATATTGGGGTGTTTTATCAATTGTGGTGGAGATGGGTTTCCATATGCTTTTCCTAAAAGTGACATAGAATATAATCCTTATTGATATTAATATTTTTTACTAGATGACTGCTGGGTTTAATGTAGATTACCAACAAGATAACTACTTTTGTGACCAAAGCTGTATCAGAGCCTAAAGCAAACATTAAATTATGTAACCTAACATCTTCCATTATTCCCTTGTTGTAATAATGTTGTTTAATGGAAGCTTTGTCTCTTTTCAAAATATATTTTACCAGCAAATCCATTGTGCCGTTCTTCATCCATTTAAAGGTGAGGAGGAAGGCGTGGGCCACCTGTTTCGGGTGCAAGATGCCAATTTGCGTGCCCGCGTGGTCCTGCAAGCCACTGCGTGTTGGCCCTTGTCGTCTTGTTTGGAGCTGCTGGACTTCTGCTTGGACGACGGCGACACGGACGCCCCCCTGAGAGCAGAGCTGCAGCTGAAGAGGAACGAGCTGGACATTTATCGCCGGGTAATTAGTGGAATGTATGAGCTTTGGAACGTTAGCATGTTTAGAGGCTGCACAAGTGAGTGAGTGAGAATGCTTTGCTTTGCACAAGTGCAAAAATGTGTCAGATTTAAAAAGCTGAGATGTTCACCAATGGTCTAGTGCAAACTTTTACAGGAAAACTGCACTTTTTAAAATTTTTCATCATCCACAATCCTTATGTGAGGCAAGAACACGTCTTTACGTCCTCTTTGCCTTCTAGAAAGATGTCCTTTGGCCAAAGGGGTTCATCTATTCCGCCTATGAACCCTCTAAAACAGTGGTCCCCAACCACCGGGCCGCGGCCCGATTGGTACCGGGCCGCAGAAGAATTTTTTATAAAAAAAATTAAAATAAATAAATATTTTTTATTAAATCAACATAAAAAACACAATATACACTTACAAATAGTGCACCAACCACAAAAAACTCCCTTTTTCATGACAAAGAAGAGAAAAAATAAGAAAAAAAGGACAACTAAGCGACGCAAATTGAATGTTTTGTTTTTAGGTTGGTCTCTCCAAAGCTTTGGAATAAATTGCAAAATACCTATTCTCCATCCATCCATTTCCTACCGCTTATTCCCTTTCAGGGTCAAGGGGGGCGCTGACGCCTATCTCAGCTACAATCGGGCGGAAGACAGGGTACACCCTGGACAAGTCGCCACCTCATCGCAGGGCCAACACAGATAGACAGACAACATTCACACTCACATTCACACACTAGGGCCAATTTAGTGTTGCCAATCAACCTATCGCCAGGTGCATGTCTTTGGAGGTGGGAGGAAGCCGGAGTACCCGGAGGGAACCCACACATTCACAGGGAGAACATGCAAACTCCACACAGAAAGATCCCAAGCCTGGATTTGAACCCAGGACTGCAGGAACTTCGTATTGTGAGGCAGACGCACTAACCCCTCTGCCTGTTCAATATAAACCAGTATCACATAATTATAGTTGCATATTACTTACACATACTGAGCATATTGACGGAGATAGATAATAGCTAGTGTTTTCCATTTGTACTCTGTCTGCTTTTTTAATCTCATGTCCATGGTACACTGCAAGTTAACCTTGGCTTTTGGAATGTGAGGAGTAGCAGTACACCCTTCTTATCTCTTCCTGTCTCAGACTAAGCAGAACAATAGACATATGTATTCGTTCCGGTGGGTGGGGGCGAGGGAGATATTGAAGAAGACAGCGCATCTGTAAGGTTTTCAGATCAACTATGCGACGCAAATTGAATGTTTTGTTTTTAGGTTGGTCTCCCCAAAGCTTTGGAATACATTGCAAAATACCTATTCTGTTCAGCAGTGGGAGAGTGGCCGTGCGCAACCCGGGGGGCCCTGGTTCAAATCCCACCTAGTACCAACCTCGTCATGTCCGTTGTGTCCTGAGCAAGACTCTTCACCCTTGCTCCTGATGGGTGCTGGTTGGCGCCTTGCATGGCAGCTCCCTCCATCAGTGTGTGAATGTGTGTGTGAATGGGTAAATGTGGAAGTAGTGTCAAAGGGCTTTGAGTACCTTGAAGGTAGAAAAGCGCTATACAAGTACAACCCATTTATTATTATTTTATTTATTTAATATAAACCAGTATCAAATAATTATAGTTGCATATTACTTACACATATTGACGAAGATAGATAATAGCTAGGGTTTTCCATTTGTACTCTTTCTATTTTTTAATCTCATGTCCATGGTACCCTGCAAATTAACCTTGGCTTTAGAAATGTGAGGAGTAGCAGTACACCCTTCTTATCTCTTCCTGTCTCAGACTAAGCAGAACAATAGACATATGTATTCGTTCCGGTGGGTGGGGGCGAGGGAGATATTGAAGAAGACAGCGCATCCGTAAGGTTTTCAGATCAACTAGGCGACGCAAATTGAATGTTTTGTTTTTAGGTTGGTCTCCCCAAAGCTTTGGAATAAATTGCAAAATACCTATTCTGTTCAATATAAACCAGTATCAAATAATTATAGTTGCATATTACTTACACATACTGAACATATTGACGGAGATAGATAATAGCTAGTGTTTTCCATTTGTACTCTTTCTGCTTTTTTAATCTCATGTCCATGGTACACTGCAAGTTAACCTTGGCTTTTGGAATGTGAGGAGTAGCAGTACACCCTTCTTATTTCTTCCTGTCTCAGACTAAGCAGAACAATAGACATATGTATTCGTTCCGGTGGGTGGGGGCGAGGGAGATATTGAAGAAGACAGCGCATCCGTAAGGTTTTCAGATCAACTAGGCGACGCAAATTGAATGTTTTGTTTTTAGGTTGGTCTCTCCAAAGCTTTGGAATAAATTGCAAAATACCTATTCTGTTCAATATAAACCAGTATCAAATAATTATAGTTGCATATTACTTACACATACTGAACATATTGACGGAGATAGATAATAGCTAGTGTTTTCCATTTGTACTCTTTCTATTTTTTAATCTCATGTCCATGGTACCCTGCAAGTTAACCTTGGCTTTAGGAATGTGAGGAGTAGCAGTACACCCTTCTTATCTCTTCGTGTCTCAGACTAAGCAGAACAATAGACATATGTATTCGTTCCGGTGGGTGGGGGCGAGGGAGATATTGAAGAAGACCGCATCCGTAAGGTTTTCAGATCAACTAGGCGACGCAAATTGAATGTTTTGTTTTTAGGTTGGTCTCCCCAAAGCTTTGGAATAAATTGCAAAATACCTATTCTGTTCTGGGTGATCATTTAAACTCAGCTTATGTGTCATCAAAATAACTTGGGATTGACCAGCAACTTAAATTCCCTTGGAGGAACATCTGGTCCAAACGCAACAATTGTCACCATGTATGAAAGTACACAGTAACAAACGTGTCCGCATCATTCAGTATACTGAGTCCTGAGCGGAACTTTATGAATTATCGCGGCCATTAGGTTTTGCCCCTCAAAAAACAATAATTCCACAGGTTTGATAATAAATAATTATTTGTGGCGTAATTTCACTTGATCCAGCTTTTTGAATATTCCAAACTACGAAATTATAAAAGTATGTTTGGTTTGTGTTAATATGATATTGGATTGGTATTGACCAATTCTAAGGGCTCCGGATATCGATATCAAGTGTAAAAAAAGTTTTGTGTCTAGCACGTACAGAAAAGATGGTAGGAGTAAGCTTTACACATGTACTACTGCACAGCCACACGTAATCACACAAACTCTCATCGTGGGAAACTTCTTTCTTGGCAGATGTTGGCGATACAGCCGCCGTTGCCGTGGGTAACGTGGCAGGACCTAAGGGCCGAGTCGAAGTCAGACTCCGAATCCATGCTGGCCAGGATGCTGGAGGCCAAGGTGCCGCACGACCGCCATCAACACATTGAACACGATCCACCTTTGGTCAGACTCATGCCTTTCCATTTTGTTCGCAGGAGTTCACACTTTGTGCACAGTGGGCGGAGCTTTATCCCGTCAGCGAGGAGTCGAGACTGCAGCTGCAGACGGAGCATTTGCTTCATCTCCTGGAGAAGGAGCAAACCGACGAAGCTTTCCAGGTACTTTCTTGCCTGGGGAAAAATACACGTTCATTATGTTTGCACGCATGAAAACATCCAACATTGAACCCAGCTATCTATTCTCATTCTTACAAATCCACCACACACCGTCTTCTTTATCTGTTCAGCTTCTTGAGGGTCTGGCGTGCGGCCTGGACGTCTGTGAGCGAGCTTTGGACTGCCGCCCGGGCTTGGCTGCCTGTCACTTCCTGGCCGACTACCTCACGCTGCACTTCCAGAGGCAGGTGTCTCCAGCACGGCGACAGCATATACACACCCTCCATCTTGGGTCAAAGGTCAGTGAATGACCACTGTATCAGATTATTGTTATTTCTTGCATTTTGCATGTTCGTGGTTTTAGTCTTTACAACGTGGTCTTGCATGTTTGTACTGTGTGAATATATATATATATATATATATATATATATATGTCTTGTTTGGATTATCCAGAGAATAGTGTTTGATACCGTGGTGGGGCGGCATAGCTCGGTTGGTAGAGCGGCCGTGCCAGCAAATTGAGGGTTGCAGGTTCGATTCCCGCTTCCGTCATCCTAGTCACTGCCGTTGTGTCCTTGAGCAAGACACTTTACCCACCTGCTCCCAGTGCCACCCACACTGGTTTAAATGTAACTTAGATATTGGGTTTCACTATGTAAAGCGCTTTGAGTCACTAGAGAAAAGCGCTATATAAATATAATTCACATATGTAGGTGTGGGAAAAATCACAAGACTACTTCATCTCTACAGAACTGTTTCATGAGGGGTTCCCTCAATCATCAGGAGATTTTAATGGAAGCATTCACATACAATGGTTTATATAGGGCACAGAGTGGGTGGGTACAGGCAGGCGTAGGGCGTGGTGATTGGCTCATGTGTTACCTAGGAGGTGTTTCCGTCTGTGGCGGCATGTTGAAATGATTTCACTGCGCTTGTTGAGTGATGACAGGTCTGGGTGATATATAATAAACAGTTTCTCTTTTAAGCATAGGTTGCATCTTTTATTTCCACTGTTGTAAGGTGTGCTGGATGCAAGAATTTGCCATGTTATTGAATATTCAACATTATTGTCTTTGAGGTTCCAAATGTGTTTGCTGAGTTCTGTAGAATTCCGCAAAGTCTGGTTTCTAAAGGAGGCGTTGTGATTATTCCATCCTGTTTTGAACGCTCTTTCGGTTAATCCTACGTACGTGTCGGATGTGTTAATGTCCTTGCGTGTTACCTTTGCTTGGTAAACGACTGATGTCTGTAAGCACCCTCCGTTGAGAGGGCAATCAGGTTTCTTGCGACAGTTACATTCCTTATTGGTTTCAGAGTCGTTTAGTCTGGGGGTGGGCAGTCCTTTTGCAATTGCTTTGTTGTGGTTTGAAATGATTTGTTGTATGTTATTCATACAGCTGTAGCTCAATTTAATGTTGTTCTTGTTGAATATTTTTCTTAGGGTGTTGCCTTTGGGGAAGTGTTTGTCGATCAGAGTGAGGAACTTGTGGCCGATGTTGGTTGAGACGTTTTTGCTGAATGGCGGATTGTACCAGATGATGTTGTTTTGTTTTCTGCTCTTTTTTGGTTGGTTTCCTGGAGTGGGTTCCTAGGTGAGGAAACCAACCAAAAAAGAGCAGAAAACGAAACAACATCATCTGGTACAATCCGCCATTCAGCAAAAACGTCTCAACCAACATCGGCCACAAGTTCCTCACTCTGATCGACAAACACTTCCCCAAAGGCAACACCCTAAGAAAAATATTCAACAAGAACAACATTAAATTGAGCTACAGCTGTATGAATAACATACAAAAAATCATTTCAAACCACAACAAAGCAATTGCAAAAGGACTGCCCACCCCCAGACTAAACGACTCTGAAACCAATAAAGAATGTAACTGTCACAAGAAACCTGATTGCCCTCTCAACGGAAGGTGCTTACAGACATCAGTCGTTTACCAAGCAAAGGTAACACACAAGGACATTAACACATCCGACACGTACGTAG
Source organism: Nerophis ophidion (assembly GCF_033978795.1). NCBI lineage: Eukaryota > Metazoa > Chordata > Actinopteri > Syngnathiformes > Syngnathidae > Nerophis > Nerophis ophidion. Next base: position 2,758,360 of record NC_084613.1, read on the forward strand.
GATTAACCGAAGGAGCGTTCAAAACAAGATGGAATAATCACAACGCCTCCTTTAGAAACCAGACTTTGCGGAATTCTACAGAACTCAGCAAACACATTTGGAACCTCAAAGACAATAATGTTGAATATTCAATAACATGGCAAATTCTTGCATCCAGCACACCTTACAACAGTGGTAATAAAAGATGCAACCTATGCTTAAAAGAGAAACTGTTTATTATATATCATCCAGACCTGTCATCCCTCAACAAGCGCAATGAAATCATTTCAACATGCCGCCACAGATGGAAACACCTCCTAGGTAACACATGAGCCAATCACCACGCCCCTACGCCTGCCTGTACCCACCCACTCTGTGTCCTATATAAACCATTGTATGTGAATGCTTCCATTAAAATCTCCTAAAGATTGAGGGAACCCCTCATGAAACAGTTCTGTAGAGATGAAGTAGTCTTGTGATTTTTCCCACACCTACATATATATATATATATATATATATATATATATATATATATATATATATATATATAGCCAATTAAGTTCAAACTGGTCAAGCACCATGCACTCCCCTACAACCCCCTGCTGTCCTGTAACAAACAGTTTTGGACTACCACAGAAATATGGCATATTTGTAATGAAGGTGTTCCTGCCTCAGGTGATGCTGACACTGCCGCCGGCCGCCAGGCAGGACTATTTCCCGCTGCTGTCGAAGCCCTTGCTGATGTTGGAGCAGCTTTTGATGAACCTGAAGGTGGACTGGGCCGACATGGCCGTACGGACCCTGAGGAGCCTCCTGGCCGGCAATGAGGCGGGCTTCGGGGTGGATGACATCGACAAGCTTCTGGCGGACTACGCCGGCAAGGCCCTGGACTTCACTTGCGCGCCCAGAGAGAGGTCTAGATCCGGTACTTACAAGCTTTATTATTATTATTAGGGACCGAATGTCCCCTTGCGACAGAGGACCCTATTGAATTTCTAGCGTTTTATTCTTTCTTTATTATTATTCCGCAGCTTTCAGCTGTAATTTGACCCCCTTAACATGCTTCAAAACTCACCAAATTTGACACACACATCAGGACTGGCGAACATTGCTATTTAATCAAAAAACCTAACCCCAAAACTAAAAATTGCACTTAAGCGCCCCCTAGGAAGAAAACACAGACAAAACTGCCTGTAACTTCCAGTAGGAATGTCGTAGCGACATGAAACAAAAACCTCTATGTAGGTCTCACTTAGACCTAGATTTCATACACTGACATCCTTCAGCAAAAATTAACAGGAAGTTTGCAATTCCCCCTTCAGAACAAAGTTTTGTAAAATCACTCACCTTTGCCTCTTTGAGCTGTAATTTGACCCCCTTAACATGCTTCAAAACTCCCCAAACTGGACACACACACCTAACCCCGAAACTCAAAATTGCGCCCTAGCATCCCCTAGGAATAAAACACTGACAAAACTGCTCCTAGGAAGAAAACACAGACAAAACTGCCTGTAACTTCCATACCTCTATGTAGGTCTCACTTAGACCTAGATTTCATACACTGACATCCTTCAGCAAAAATCAACAGGAAGTTTGCAATTCCCCCTTCAAAACAAAGTTTTGTAAAATCACTCACCTTTGCCTCTTTGAGCTGTAATTTGACCCCCTCAACATGGTTCTAAACTCCCCAAACTGGACACACACACCTAACCCCAAAACTCTAAATTGCGCTCTAGCGTCCCCTAGGAATAAAACACAGACGAAACTGCTCCTAGGAAGAAAACACAGACAAAACTGCCTGTAACTTCCAGTAAGAATGTCGTAGAGACATGAAACAAAAACCTCTATGTAGGTCTCACTTAGACCCACATTTCATATATTGACAACTCCCAGCAAGTTTGCAATTCCCCCTTCAAAACAAAAGTTTTGTAAAAACCGGTCACCTTTTTGCAAACATCATCTCACCTGAGCGCGTTTGTCGTGTCGGCTTCAAACTACCACAGGAGAGAGATTGAACCCTTCTGATCAAAAGTTGATGAAAGAGTTTAATTACTGCTACGGTTTTGATTTTATCAGCCTGCAAAGAACCGCTGCGCTGAAAACCATTTCAAAGATGGCCGCCGTGCGCAGACACATTGAGGGAGATTTTTTTTTCTTTCTTTTTTATCCCGTACAGTCTGCTGCTGGTGCGCACGCACCAACATTCGTGAGGGAGGGGCTATAATCGTCTATACCAAGATCGCTGCCAGGTGCCGTAGCTAAGCCGGTATGTTTTAAAGTTGTCGTTTACTTGCATATCGTAAAAACAACCGTCCAACATTTTACAACTAATTGTAAACTTATAGGTGCCGACCATCAGGGCCGAGTTGCGACGAGAGAGTGTCGATGTTAAGATATTACGCCGAGTTGGTACAAACCCCGTTTCCATTAGAGTTGGGAAATTGTGTAAGATGTAAATATAAACAGAATACAATGATTTGCAAATCCTTTTCAAGCCATATTCAGTTGAATATGCTACAAAGACAACATATTTGATGTTCAAACTCATAAACTTTTTTTTTTTTTTGCAAATAATAATTAACCTTTTCTTTTAACAACACTCAATAAACGTTTGGGAACTGAGGAAACTAATTGTTGAAGCTTTGAAAGTGGAATTCTTTACCATTCTTTCTTAATGTACGGCTTAAGTTGTTCAACAGTCCGGGGTCTTGTTGTCGTATTTTACGCTTCATAATGCACCACACATTTTCCATGGGAGACAGGTCTGGACTGCAGGCGGGCCAGAAAAGTACCCGCACTCTTTTACTTTGAAGCCACGCTGTTGTAACACGTGGCTTGGCAGTGTTTTGCTGAAATAAGCAGGGGCGTCCATGAAAAAGACAGCGCTTAGATGGCAGCATATGTTGTTCCAAAACCTGTATGTACATTTCACCCTTAATGGTGCCTTCACAGATGTGTAAGTTACCCATGCCTTGGGCACTAATGCACCCCCATACCATCACACATACTGGCTTTTACACTTTGCGCCTATAACAATCCGGATTATTATTTTCCTCTTTGTTCCGGAGGACACCACATCCACAGTTTCTAAATTAAATTTGAAATGTGGACTCGTCAGACCACAGAACACTTTTCCACTTTGCATCAGTCCATCTTAGATGAGCTCGGGCCCAGTGAAGCCGGCGGCGTTCCTGGATGTTGTTGATAAATGGCTTTCGCTTTGCATAGTAAAGTTTTAACTTGCACCTACAGATGTAGCGACCAGCTTTAGTTACTGACAGTGGTTTTATGAAGTGTTCCTGAGCCCATGTGGTGATATCCTTTACACACTGATGTTGTTTTTTCGACGCAGTACTGCCTGAGGGATCAAAGGTCCGTAATATCGCTTACGTGCAGTAATTTCTCCAGATTCTCTGAACCTTTTGATGATATTACGGACCGTAGATGGTAAAATCCCTAAATTCCTTGCAATAGCTCGTTGAGAAATGTTGTTCTAAAACTGTTTGACTATTTACTTACAAATTGGTGACCCTCACCCCATCCTTGTTTGTGAATTACTTAACATTTCATGGAAGCTGCTTTTATAGCCAATCATGGCACCCACCTGTTCCCAATTAGCCTGCACACCTGTGGGATGTTCCAAATAAGTGTTTGATGAGCATTCCTCAACTTCCTCACTCTTTTTTGCCACTTGTTCCAGCTTTTTTTGAAATATGTTGCAGGCATCAAATTCCAAATGAGCTAATATTTGCAAAAAATGACACATTTTTCCAGTTCGAACTTTAAGCGTCTTGTCTTTGTAGCATATTCAACTGAATATGGGTTGAAAAGGATTTGCAAATCATTGTATTCTGTTTATATTTACATCTAACACAATTCCCCAACTCATATGGAAACAGGGTTTGTAAAAAAAAAAAAGGACAGAATAAAGTTACCTTAATTTGTTTTTCCAAACCGATTTATCATGTTTTTGTTCCCCCCCATCGTCCATCAAAATGAAACACACACGTGACAGCGTGTACCTAATGTGGTGTCCTCTCTTTTCTGTCAGACTCTGTCATCAGCCTGCAGGAGGCGCTGGTCTCTCAGTGTCCGGCTCAGGACAGCAGCACCCTGTCATGCAGTCGACTGGACTCGCCAACACCCACCGCCAGTAAGTCAGCACTCGCTGTTATATCACGTGACACACAGCTGCCAGGGTGAGGTTTGGTAACACAGAAAAAATGTGTTTTTGATATACTTTATGTAATAAAAACACAGGCCGGTGCACGCTTTGGCTTCACATTTAATCGTGTTCCCCTGCAGGCAGCACGCCCACGCACACACCCTCGCCAAACAGCAGCGACAAAGAGCGGGACCGCAGCTCGACGGGGAGAAAACACTCCTCTCTTGCCAAGTTCCAGCCTCCGGATCAACTCCCGGCCCAGAAGGACTGGGTGCCAGACACCCAGCAGCTTGTTTGCATGGTGTGCCGGCGCGAGAGATTCACCATGGTGAGTGTCGGACTACGAGGAGGAAAAGTCCAATTCATCAATTGAATGTGACTAAACATGAAACCATTCTCTGCATGCACACTTCAACCCTGTTTCCATATGAGTTGGGAAATTGTGTTAGATGTAAATATAAACAGAATACAATGATTTGCAAATCCTTTTCAAGCCATATTCAGTTGAATATGCTACAAAGACAACATATTTCATGTTCAAACTCATAAAATTAATATTTATTTTTTTGTATCATTAACTTTAGAATTTGATGCCAGCAACACGTGACAAAGAAGTTGGGAAAGGTGGCAATAAATACTGATAAAGTTGAGGAATGCTCATCAAACACTTATTTGGAACATCCCACAGGTGTGCAGGCTAATTGGGAACAGGTGGGTGCCATGATTGGCTATGAAAATAGCTTCCCAAAAAATGCTCAGTCTTTCACAAGAAAGGATGGGGCGAGGTACACCCCTTTGTCCACAACTGTGTGAGCAAATAGTCAAACAGTTTAAGAACAACCTTTCTCAAAGTGACATTGCAAGAAAATTTAGGGATTTCAACATCTACGCTCCATAATATCATCAAAAGGTTCAGAGAATCTGGAGAAATCACTCCACGTAAGCGGCATGGCCGGAAACCAACATTGAATGACCGTGACCTTCCATCCCTCAGACGGCACTGTATCAAAAACTGACATCAATCTCTAAAGGATATCACCACATGGGCTCAGGAACACTTCAGAAAACCACTGTCACTAAATACAGTTGGTCGCTACATCCGTAAGTGCAAGTTAAAGCTCTACTATGCAAAGCGAAAGCCATTTATCAACAACATCCAGAAAGGCCGCCGGCTTTTCTGGGCCCGAGATCATCTAAGATGGACTGATGCAAAGTGGAAAAGTGTTCTGTGGTCTGACGAGTCCACATTTCAAATTGTTTTTGGAAATATTCGACATCGTGTCATCCGGACCAAAGGGGAAGCGAACCATCCAGACTGTTATCGACGCAAAGTTGAAAAGCCAGCATGTGTGATGGTATGGGGGTGCATTAGTGCCCAAGGCATGGGTAACTTACACATCTGTGAAGGCACCATTAATGCTGAAAGGTACATACAGGTTTTGGAACAACATATGCTGCCATCTAAGCGCTGTCTTTTTCATGGACGCCCCTGCTTATTTCAGCAAGACAATGCCAAGCCATGTGTTACAACAGCGTGGCTTCGTAGTAAAAGAGTGCGGGTTCTTTCCTGGCCCGCCTGCAGTCCAGACATGTCTCCCATGGAAAATGTGTGGCGCATTATGAAGCGTAAAATACGACAGCGGAGACCCCGGACTGTTGAAGGACTGAAGCTCTACATAAAACAAGAATGGGAAAGAATTCCACTTTCAAAGATTCAACAATTAGTTTCCTCAGTTCCCAAATGTTTATTGAGTGTTGTTAAAAGAAAAGGTGATGTAACACAGTGGTGAACATGCCCTTTCCCAACTACTTTGGCACGAGTTGCAGCCATGAAATTCTAAGTTATTTACTATTTGCAAAAAAAAAAAAAAGTTTATGAGTTTGAACATGAAATATGTTGTCTTTGTAGCATATTCAACTGAATATGGCTTGAAAAGGATTTGCAAATCATTGTATTCTGTTTATATTTACATCTAACACAATTTCTCAACTCATATGGAAACAGGGTTTGGAGATCATTTTGGAGTTGCTCTTGCAGAAATAACAATCCAACTGTGTCCTCAGTTCAACAGACGCCATCACTGTCGAAGGTGCGGCCGCTTGGTTTGTCACGCTTGTTCAGAGCGTAAGATGCCTGTGGAGGGATGTCCCGCCGAGGTCAGAGTCTGTGACTCCTGTTATTCCTACTTTCACCCAGAGTAAGTGGACCCTGTTGGAAGAAGGTGGTAGTCTAGGGGACAGTTAGACCCACCTTTATGTGTCATCAACACTCTTTGCATCTGGTCCTCTGACAACATGCTGCCAAGTGAGAGACAAAATCGAGTAAAACTACAAACCCCAAAAGCCGTGAAGATGGCACGTTGTGTAAATCGTGACTAAAAAAGAATCCAATGATTTGCCAACCAACCTATATTCTACTGAATGGATTGCAAAGACTTCAAGATACTTAATGTTCGAACTGGAAAACTTTATTTTTTTGCAAATATTAGCTCATTTGGAATTTGATGCCTGCAACATGTTTCAAAAAAGCTGGCACAAGTGGCAAAAAAGAGTGAGAAAGTTGAGGAATGCTCATCAAACACCTATTGGGAACATCCCACAGGTGTGCAGGCTAATTGGGAACAGGTGAGTACCATGATTGGCTATAAAAGCAGCTTCCATGAAAGGCTCACTCATTCACAAACAAGGACGGGGCGAGGGTCAACACTTTGTCAACAAATTGCCTGAGCAAATTGTTTAAGAACAACATTTCTCAAGCAGCTATTGCAAGGAATTTAAAGATTTCACCATCTATGTTCTGTAATATCATCAAAAGGTTGAGAGTATCTGGAGAAATCACTGCACATAAGACAAAATATTACACACCTTGGATCCCTCAGGTGGTACTACATCAAAAAGCCACATCGGTGTGTAAAGGATATCACCACGTGGGCTCAGGAACACTTCAGAAAACCACTGCCAGTAACTACAGTTGGTCGCTACATCTTTAAGTGCAAGTTAAAACTCTACTATGCAAAGCCAAAGCCATTTATCAACAACACCCAGAAAGGTCGCCGTCTTCGCTGGGCCCGAGCTTATCTAAGATGGACTGATGCAGAGTGTAAAAGTGTTCTGTGGTCTGACGAGTCCACATTTCAAATTGCTTTCGGAAACTGTGACGTGGTGTCCTCCTGACCAAAGAGGAAAAGAACCATCCGGATTGTTCTAGGCACAAAGTTGAAAATGCAGCATGTGTGATGGTATGGGGGTGCATTAGTGGCCAAGGCATGGGTAACTTACACATCTGTGAAGGCACCATTAATGCTGAAGGGTACATACAGGTTTTGGAGCAACATATGTTGCCGTCCAAGCAATGTTATCATGGACGCCCCTGCTTATTTCAGCAAGACAATGCCAGCCACGTGTTCCAACAGCGTGGCAAGTTTCTCAGTTGAAGCATAAAATATCTTGTCTTTGCAGTTTATTCAACTGAATATAAGTTGAAAAGGATTTGTAAATCATTGATTCTGTTTTTATTTACGAATTACACAAGGTGCCAACTTCACTGCTTTTGTAAATTAAAGTACTTTTTTTATATATATATAAATAGAATTATACTTTACTCATGATCTTAATGAAATATAAAATATAGGTTTTTGTATTGATTTTTGCTTTCTTTGTTCCTCTTTGCAGTTCTGATGAGGAACTGGAACCAAGTGAAGGTAAACAAGTCTCGGTGTTACATGTAGAAAGTAAAACAGTTGGAATGTATCAGGTTGAGTATCTTTTATATTTGAATCAATACCGGTGCCAAGTCCAGGTTTTTGACAAAAGCAGACTTTTTTATCCTTTAAGTATATTTTTGCTTTATTTTGTTTGTTTGAGGGTTGTTGTTTTTCATGGTATTTTTTTCAAATTTAATTGTCCTTTAATTTCTCAAAGGGCATAAAAAACATTTTGGAGTCTTTTCTTTTTTCTTTTTTTTTTTACTTTTTGCGCTCAAGTCTCTCAATTAGATTCAGCCCTAAACAGCTTTCTTTTTAACACTTTAAGGGCCTTTTGATCTAATGATGTCACAGTTTTCAATTAATATACATTTGCATACCGTTAGTAAATTTACAAATTTCAACCTGTGACATTATGTCATTTTATGACCTTCAAAAGGGTTAAATTAAAGTAAAAAGTACTTTGTGTAGTATTTGTGTTTGAGACAGAAATTTGAGCAAAAAAGAAGTACAAATGTCCCCTCAAAAATTACAGCTTTCCAAAATCTAAGGACTCTTATGTCCTGTTTAGATCTGAAAATACATTTGAATCTCAATTTACGAACTTTGTTGGTTCTTGAACATGGTTGGTAAATCAAAAGGTTTGTGTTGTGAAGCAGAGTTCCTCATTAGAAACAATGGAAACATGAATAATTGGTTCCAGCTTTGACTAAAGTCCCTATTATTGTCAAGTAATGCACGCTTTGAAAACACTATAATGTATGAATCAAACATAACAAGTGGGTAATGGATCAGCATCTCTTTATTATCAAAACAACAGTGAAACGTCTTTTAAGACCAAGCAAACAGTCCAGTTGTGGCCCTGAGATTAAATGACCTGGATTAATGAGAATATTCCTAGCCAACAAGTTCACAATTATGAGGGTTCATAAATCAAGGTTCCACTGCACTGTAATTACAATTGAATGTCCCTTGTAGTTTAAAGAAGTAGAAATCCAAATGTTGTTTAAAAAACATGCATTTTTGTGTTATGGAATTTTGTGACATGAAAGTTGAGGAAAATAGTGCTTAAAATGCCTACTGCAATGAGATGTTCTTATTTAAACGGGGATAGCAGGTCCATTCTATGTGTCATACTTGATCATTTTGTGATATTGCCATATTTTTGCTGAAAGGATTTAGTAGAGAACATCGACGATAAAGTTCGCAACTTTTGGTCGCTAATAAAAAAGCCTTGCCTGTACCGGAAGTAGCAGACGATGTGCGCGTGACATCACGGATTGTAGGGCTCCTCACATCCGAACATTGTTTATAATCATAGCCTCCAGCAGGAAGATCTATTCGGACCGAGAAAGCGACGATTTTCCCATTAATTTGAGCGAGGATGAAAGATTTGTGGATGAGGAAAGTTAGAGTGAAGAGCTAAGTAAAAGAAAAAAGGCTGCGCCAGTGGTAGCGTTTCAGATGTAATTAGACACATTTACTTGAATAATTCTGTAAAATCCCTTATCTGCTTATTGTGTTTATAGTATTTTTAGTGAGATTATAAAGTCATACCCGAAAGTCGGATGGCTGCGGTGAACGCCAGTGTCTCTGAGAGAAGCCGAGTAGCAAAGATCAGAGCTGCCTTTTTGACAGCTGCAGGAGGAGGTCCCGTAATCCACTGAAGTCTCCGGTAAGAGCCAACTTAATATCACAATTTTCCCATCCAAAAATTTGCTGGTTGACGTAGAGAAACATGTTCGCTTGACCGCTCTGTGTTAAAGCTTCACAACAAACAAAGAAACACCGGCTATGTTTCGGTTGCTAAAGGCAGCTGCAATCCACCGCTTTCCACCAACAGCATTCTTCTTTGACGTCTCCATTATTAATTGAACTAATTGCAAAAGATTCAGCAACACAGATGTCCAAATTACTGTGTAATTATGCGATGACAAGAGACGACTTTTAGCTGTGAGTGGTGCTGGGCTAATATGTCCGCTACAACCCGAGACGTCACAAACACGCGTCATCATTCCTCGACGATTTCAACAAGAAACTCCGCGGGAAATTTAAAATTGTGATTTAGCAAATTAAACCGGCTGTTTTGGCATGTGTTGCAATGTTAATATTTCATCATTGATATATAAACTATCAGACTGCGTGGTCGCTAGTAGTGGCTTTCAGTAGGTCTTTAAAGGGGAACATTATCACAATTTCAAACGGGTTAAAAACAATACAAATCAGTTCGCAGTGGCTTGTTTTATTTTTTGAAGTTTTTTTCAAAATTTTACCGGTCCCTGAATATCCCTAAAAACAGCTTTAAAGTGCTTGATTTTCGCTATTTGCGAGGCGGCCATCCATTTCCCTGTGACGTCACACAGTGCTGCCAATGTAAACAAACAATGGCAGATACCACAGCAAGATATAGCGACATTAGCTCGGATTAAGACTCGGATTTCAGCGGTTTAAGCGATTCAAAAGATTACGCATGTATTGAAACGGATGGTTGGAGTATGAAAATATTGAAGAAGAAACTGAAGCTATTGAGCGAATAGCTATTGACGCTATTCATAGCCATAGCATGGCCGAATAGCTGCGTTAGCATCGCTGGTAAAATGTGCGGACCAAACGATCAGGACTTTCACATCTCTTGACACTGGAGCAACTTAAATCAGTCGATTGGTAAGTGTTTGTTTCGCATTAAATGTGGGTGGAAGGAAAAGTAATACAGTTGCAAATGCATCTACAGGTTATCCATACATCTCTGTGCCATGTCTGCTTCAGCACCGCCGGTAAATAGCATGTTAGCATCGATTAGCGTAGCATGTTAGCATCGATTAGCTGGCAGTCACGCCGTAACCAAATATGTCTGATTAGCACATAAGCCAACAACAACAAAACTCACCTTTGTGATTTCTTTGAATTTATCGTTGCAAATGCATCTGCAGGTTATCCATACATCTCTGTGCCATGTCTGTCATCGCCGGTCAAATGTGGAGACACTCTGGCACATTCAATGGGGGTCTGGTGGCAGATTTCTTGCCAGTGGTGCAACTTGAATCCCTCCCTGTTAGTGTTGTTACACCCTCCGACAACACACCCACGAGGCATGATGTCGCCAAGGTTCCAAAAAATAGTCAAAAAAACGGAAAATAACAGCTGAGACGCGGTTTTTGTAATGTGTTAAAAATGAAAATGGTGGGTGTGTTACCTCGGCGACGTCACATTCTGACGTCATCGCCTCCAGCTCGATAAACAGAAAGCGGTTAATTCGCCAAAATTCACCCATTTAGAGTTCGGAAATCGGTTAAAAAAATATATGGTCTTTTTTCTGCACCATCAAGGTATATATTGACGCTTACATAGGTCTGCTGATAATGTTCCCCTTTAAATACTTGAACGTTATCAATAAAATGATAGCTAAGTAAGTAATTCAACAATGAGATTAAAAATCCACAACAAAATGTTATAGTTATGACAACAAAGAACAAGCTAAAAGTGTGAAACACCGATTAGAAATGAAGAATCAAATAGTAATCATGATGCAGACTTTGAATGCTTATTCCTATCATCCATCCATCCATCTTCTTCCGCTTATCCGAGGTCGGGTCGCGGGGGCAGCAGCCTAAGCAGGGAAGCCCAGACTTCCCTCTCCCCAGCCACTTGGTCCAGCTCTTCCCGGGGGATCCCGAGGTGTTCCCAGGCCAGCCGGGAGACATAGTCTTCAAAACGTGTCCTGGGTCTTCCCCGTGGCCTCCTACCGGTTGGACGTGCCCTAAACACCTCCCTAGGGAGGCGTTCGGGTGGCATCCTGACCAGATGCCCGAACCACCTCATCTGGCTCCTCTCCATGTGGAGGAGCAGCGGCTTTACTTTGAGTTCCTCCCGGATGGCAGAGCTTCTCACCCTATCTCTAAGGGAGAGACCTGGAAACTCACTTGGTCCGCTTGTACCCGTGATCTTATCCTTTCGGTCATGACCCAAGCTAATGACCATAGGTGAGGACAGGGACCTAGATCGTGGGGATCGGTTAAAAGCTCCTTGTACCCGTGATCTTGTCCTTTCGTTCATAACCCAAAGATCATGACCATAGGGTTCTAGATTGTGGTGATTGGTTGAAAGCTCTTTGTACCCGTGATCTTATCCTTTCGGTCATGACCCACAGCTCATGACCATAGGTGAGGATGGGAACGTAGATCGACCGGTAAATTGAGAGCTTTGCCTTCCGGCTCAGCTCCTTCTTCACCACAACGGATCGACACAGCGTCCGCATTACTGAAGACGATGATTGCGATACATAATAAATATTCCTTTGTGCTGCAGCAGCGAGCCCCGCCATGACAGAAGACATTCTGGACGGCATGCTGCAGCTGCCTGAGGTGTCCCCGAGGCAGTTCCTGCTGGCCACGGATGCGACGGAGAACCAGCTGTTGCGGAGCGAGTTCTACTACGAGCAGGTCGGGGATTTGGAACATGGCCAGACAACAACAACAACAACAAATGCCTTTTGTAGTTCACTCTTGGTTTTTTCTTTACAAAACTCCCAAGGCGCCCAGTGCACATCTGTGCGTGGCCATCTTGTCCCTGCACAGCGACCAGGCGGCATGTGGCCACCAGCTCATCCACCACTGCCGCTCGCTCTCCAGGAAGCTGACCAACCCGGAGGTGGACGCCTGCCTGCTGACGGACATCATGCGGCGGCTGCTCTTCAGCGCCAAGCTGATGTTCGTCCGAGTGGGACACAGCCACGACCTCGCCCTGTGCGACAGGTAACTCTCATAAGACTTGGCTTGCAGCTTTTATGCTAATGAGCTGAGGTGGGTAGGTAGGTCTTTATTGTCATGGCAACAAGTGCAACGACAATTTGGTTTACGCACAAACCCGTTCAAGATTAGACAAAGAAACAGTGTACAGCAGGGGTCACCAACACGGGGCCCGCGGGCACCAGGTCGCCCGTAAGGACCAGATGAGTCGCCCCCTGGCCTGTTCTAAAAATAGCTCAAATAGCAGCACTTACCAGTGAGCTGCCTCTATTTTTAGGGTCCGCCCTGCAATGGCAAAGGACATCCATGTCCTTTGCCATGCAAGGACCCTATTGAATCTGTAGCGTTTTATTATTATTCTTTCTTTCTTTCTTTCTTTCTTTCTTCCGCACCGTCGCGCCCCAATTTCACCCTCTTAACATATTTCAAAACTCACCAAATTTGACACACACGTCGGTCTTTCATGCCTTCCCAACATATTAGGCAACCAAACCCCAAAAATCAAAAATGCGCTCTAGCGCCCCCTAGGAAAAAAAAAAAACAGACTGCTTGTAACTTCCGTTAGGAATGTCGTAGAGACATGAAACAAAAACCTCTATGTAGGTCTGACTTAGACCTAAATTCCATAATTGTATCTTCTGGGGCCAAAATCAACAAAAAATTTTCAAAAACCCATTCAAAGCCAAATTTTCACAAAAAATGCAATTTTTGCCTCTTTGAGCTGTAATTTGCCCCCCTTAAAATGCTTCAAAACTCACCAAACTTGGCAGACACATCAGGACTGGCAGAAATTGTGATTTAATGAAAAAAAAAAATTATAAAACTCAAAATTGCGCTCTACAAAATTTTTTGAATGAAACACAGAAAAAACTGCTTCTAGGAAGAAAACACAGACAAAACTGCTTGTAACTTCCGGTAGGAATGTCGGAAAGACATGAAACAAAAACTTCTATGTAGGTCTTACTTAGACCTACATTTTAATAATTGACAGCTAGCAGAAAAAATCAACAGGAAGTTGGCAATTACCCCTTCAAAATAAAAGTTTTCGTGAAAACCCGTCACCTTTTTCAAATCGAAACTCCTCCCAGTGTGTTTGTCGTTTCGGCTTCAAACTCGCACAGGAGAGAGATTGAACCCTTTTAAAAAAAGTGGTCGGACAAAATTGTGATACGTTTTCCGGTTTTGATTCTACGCGCGTTCAAAGAACCCCTGCGCAAATTTTCCTAAAAAATGTCATTTTTGCTTCTTTGAGCTGTAATTTGACCCCCTTAAAATGCTTCAAAACTCACCTAACTTGGCACACACATCAGGACTGGCAACAATTGCGAGCTGATAAAAAAACCAAACCCCAAAACTCAAAATTGTGCTCTAGCGCCCCCTAGGAATACAACACAGACAAACTGCTCCTAGGAAGAAAACAAAGACAAAACTGCTTGTAACTTCCGGTAGGAATGTCAGAGAGACATGAAACAAAAACCACTATGTAGGTCTGACTTAGACCTACATTTGAATAATTAACATACTTTGGCAAAAATCAACAGGAAGCTAGATATTTTCACTTCAATACAACAACTGCATTACTTTCACAATGCATTAAATAGTGGCACGAAGGTGTTTGATACAGTGGGGCTCGGGGACAGCAACCCAAGGCGCGCTCGCACCTTCGCACCCTAATTTGACCCCCTTAACATGCTTCAAAACTCACCAAAATTGACACACACATCGGTATGGAGCGGCAGACCAACTTATTAAGCAACCAAACCCCGAAAATTAAAATTGCGCGCTAGCGCCCCCTAGTAAGAGACAAAAAACAGACTGCTTGTAACTTCCGTTAGGAATGTCGTAGAGAGATGAAACAAAAACCTCTGTGTAGGTCTGACTAAGACCTACATTTCCAATAAAAAATGTCTATACCCAAAATCAACAGAAATCTTGCAAAAACTCATTCAAAGCAAAATTTTCGCAAAAAATGCTATTTTTGGCTCTTTGAGCTGTAATTTGACCTCCTTAAAATGCTTCAAAACTCACCAAACTTGGCACACACATCAGGACTGGCAGAAATTGCGATCTAGTGAAAAAAACAAACCTGAAAACTCAAAATTGCGCTCTATTGCAATTTTTGAATAAAACACAGAAAAAACTGCTCCTAGGAAGAGGAAACAGATAAAACTGCTTGTAACTTCTGGTAGGAATGTCGGACAGACATGAAACAAAAACCTCAATGTAGGTCTCACCTAGACCTACATTTTGATAGGTGGCATCTTTCAGTTAAAATCAACAGGAAGTTGGCAATTACCCCTTCAAAATAAAGGTTTTGTAAAAAGCCGTCACCTTTTCCCAGACAAAACTGCTTGTAACTTCTGTTAGGAATGTCGTAGAGTGATGAAATAAAAACTTCTATGTAGGTCTGACTAAGATCGGGACTCGGGACACGGCGGCGGCGGCGGCGGCCAACGGCGGACCCGACCAACGCTGCTTGCAGCTTTAATTTAAATTGTATTTATTTACTAGCAAGCTGGTCTCACTTTGCTGGACATTTTTAATTCTAAGAGAGACAAAACTCAAATAGAATTTGAAAATCCAAGAAAATATTTTAAAGACTTGGTCTTCACTTGTTTAAATAGAATTATTACATTTTTTTACTCTGCTTCTTATAACTTTCAGAAAGACCATTTTAGAGAAAAAATACAACCTTAAAAATAATTTTAGGATTTTTAAACACATATATCTTTTAGGGATGCACCGAAATGAAAATTTGTGGCCGAAGCCGAATAAAAATTAAAAGCTTGGCCGAATAATGAATGCAGTTTTTCATAATTTTTTTTATATTGCATAAATAGCCTAGAATAAATATTTAGACATACTTTTCAAATAAAGTAATTTTTTATTGAATATTGACATTTTTTTAATATTCCAGTAGCCTTTGCTTTTCAAAAAAAAGCACAGTTTTTCATTTATATTAGGCCTTCAAACAACATGCATTCCAAAAAAAATAAAGTGCATTAAAGTGGATAAACCCACAACAAATGAATTATTGTCCTTTTGGCAAAAGTCTGCTTAGCCACAGTAGATATGCTAATAATGTAAACAGAGGCCCCACTAAATCTCAATAAGTGTGTGCTTGTAACCTCATACACTTATACAGGTAGCCTACACAACAGGCTAATAATGTAAACAGAGGCCCCACTAAATCTCAATTAAGTGTGTGCTTGTAACCTCATACACTTATACAGGTAGCCTACACAACATGCTAATAATGTAAACAGAGGCCCCACTAAATCTCAATAAGTGTGTGCTTGTAACCTCATACACTTATACAGGTAGCCTACACAACAGGCTAATAATGTAAACAGAGGCCCCACTAAATCTCAATTAAGTGTGTGCTTGTAACCTCATACACTTATACAGGTAGCCTACACAACAGGCTAATAATGTAAACAGAAGGCTCAAGTAAATCTCAATAAGTGTGTGCATGTAACCTCATACACTTATACAGGTAGCCTACACAACAGGCTAATAATGTAAACAGAGGCCCCACTAAATCTCAATAAGTGTGTGCTTGTAACCTCATACACTTATACAGGTACACAACATATCCCAACGTCACCGCGTCAAAAAATTGCGTCACACGCCACTATTCGGCCTTGTTTTTAACTCATTCCACCGAAGGCCGAATGTGGCTTTTTTTGCCATATTCGGTTACCGATTAATAATCGGTGCATCCCTAATATCTTTTTACCTTTTAAATTCCTTCCTCTTCTTTCCTGACAATTTAAATCAATGTTCAAGTCAATTTATTTTTTTTTATTGTAAATAATAATAAATACATTTTAAGTTAATTCTTCATTTTAGCTTCTGTTTTTTCGACAAAGAATATTTGTGAAATATTTCTTCAAACTTATTATGATTAAAATTCAAAACAATTATTCTGGAAAATCTAGAAAATCTTTAGAATCAAATTTAAATCTTATTTCAAAGTCTTTTGAATTTCTTTTAAAATTTTTGTTCTGGAAAATCTCAAAGAAATAATGATTTGTCTTTGTTAGAAATAAAGCTTTTTCCAATTTTTTATATATTCTAACAAAGTCCAAATTGGATTTTAACCTATTTAAAACATGTCATCAAAATTCTAAAATTAATCTTAATCAGGAAAAATTACTAATGATGTTCCATAAATTATGTTTTTAATTTAAAAAAAAAAAAATAGAATTAGCTAGTTTTTTTCTTCTTTTTTTCGGTTGAATCATGAATTCTAAAGAGTCGAAATTGAAGATAAACTATGTTTCAAAATTTAATCTTAATTTTTTTCCCCTGTTTTCTCCTCTTTTAAACCATTAAATTAGGTGGGGTTTTTTTCATCATTTATTCTCTACAAAAAACCTTCCGTGAAAGGAAAAAAAATGTACGGCGGAATGACTTACAGAAATACCCATTTTTTATTTATATATATAGATTTATTTATTAAAGGTAAATTAAGCAAATTGGCTATTTCTGGCAATTTATTTAAGTGTGTATCAAACTGGTAGCCCTTGGCATTAATCAGTACCCAAGAAGTAGCTCTTGCTTTCAAAAAGGTTGGTGACCCCTGGTGTACAGGGTTACAGAACAGGAACGCTGATGGGTCGCCACGAGGCGCCCCGTAAAAGATGGGAAAGGGTAAAATGCTGCGGAAGAAAAGCGCTGCCATCCGACCATCGCCCAAGGGAAAAAAGCGGTGGTGAAGGCGTGGGGTGGGGGTGGGAATGTGGGGGGGTGTATGCCCAATTAAGAAAGGTCAAAAGCGTCTATCATTGAGGTGTCCTCGGGGGTGTTTTCAGAACAGCCTGGTCCTGTTTCCACAGCGTCAAGGCCGTTCGAGGGAGTCAAATCATAGCTTAGGATGTTTGTTTCCCGCGAGAAGACAAAAAGCAATGACTTGTCTGTTCTATTCGTCCATGCTGGGTGCTCTCAAATTTAATTCAAATTGTAACGAACAGCCATTGGGCCGCCATCGTTTTACAAATTTGACGACACACCAGAGCAATGCCCAGCCCAATCAGCAAGTGAACCGCGATCACTGTTCCAACTAGGTAGATGTCTTCCACGTCCTCCATGGAAAGGACTGAGAGGCAAATGATTCTCCATTTGTCCCAGGAATCTCTCACGTACCCCGCAGCAATGGTTCCATCAGGGCAGCCAGGATCCCCCGAACCTCTGTTCCTCGTCGAAAAGATTTTGTTAATTGCGTCGAGAGTGCAGCTGATCATATCCACGCCTGATGTTTAGATTTGAGGACAGCGCAAAGTAAGAGGCTTCAAAAAAGTTCAGACAAGACAAAAACAAAAGAAGAAAGCTGGGAGAGGAGGGAGCGGAAAAATATGCGACCGCCTTCACCAGAGGCAAGACAGAAAAGAGGCGCGATTGTGTACTTGACCAACTTGTGACATACACACTGTAATTGTGCACTTGTCCAATGTAATATATGTATATGTCACATATAGCAACTAACATTAAGGAGTAGTACGGACGTTAGCAACACTAGCATAGCAATGTGAGCTACATGCTAACATCACAGATTAAAGGCCTACTGAAATGAGATGTTCTTATTTAAACGGGGATAGCAGCTCCATTCTATGTGTCATACTTCATCATTTCACCATATCGCCATATTTTTGCTGAAAGGATTTAGTAGAGAACATCCACGATAAATTTCGCAACTTTTGGTCGCTAATAAAAAAGCCTTGCCTGTACCGGAAGTAGCAGACGATGTGCGCGTGACGTCACGGGTTGTGGAGCTCCTCACATCTGAACATTGTTTACAATCATGGCCACCACCAGCGAGAGTGATGCGGACCGAGAAAGCGACGATTTCCCTATTAATTTGAGCGAGGATGAAAGATTTGTGGATGAGGAAAGTGAGAGTGAAGGACTAGAAAAAAAAAACAGACGAGGGCAGTGGGAGTGATTCAGATGTTACTAGACCCATTTACTAGGATAATCCTGGAAAATCCCTCATCTGTTTATTGTGTTACTAGTGTTTTAGTGAGATTATATGGTCGTACCTGTACAACCTGAAGGTCAGCCCCGCACCTTTCTTCAGCACCAGTCGACGGGTGGTGGCGATGCCCATCTCTGCCCTTCGCAAGGGACCCTCTTCGAAACACGATCTTTCGAAATGATGGCTGCATAATACACTGTACTTTGTGTGTGTGGTCCAATCCAACCGTGTTCGCTTGACATCTCTGTTCCATAGTAAAGCTTCACCGTCATCTTTCGGGAATGTAAACAATGAAACACCGGCTGTGTTTGTGTTGCTAAAGGCGGCCGCAATACACCGCTTCCCACCTACATCTTTCTTCTTTGACGTCTCCATTATTCATCGAACAAATTGCAAAAGATTCAGCAACACAGAAGTCCAGAATACTGTGGAATTATGTGATGAAAACAGATGACTTATAGGTAGGAACGGTGCTGGAACAAAATGTCCTCTACAATGCGTGACGTCATCATACCGCGACGTTTTAGCAGGATACTTCGTCACAAAATTCAAAATTGCAATTTAGTAAACTAAAGCGGCCGTATTGGCATGTGTTGCAATGTTAATATTTCATCATTGATATATAAACTATCAGACTGTGTGGTCGCTAGTAGTGGCTTTCAGTAGGCCTTTAACATCAGCTTCAGGCATTATTTTAAGATGTGTAGTGAAGCCTGCGTTCTTTTAAGTGTTTGGACTTTTTTTGTTTATTCTGCAGTTACATCAGCAAAGTAGACGTCCTGAAGATTTTAGTGGCGGCAAATTACAAGCATATTCCTTCCCTGGACGACATCCTGGAGACCTCGGCGGTGACGCGGCTTCGAAACAAGCTCTTGGAGGCGGAGCATTACCAGCTCGCAGTGGAAGTGAGTCAATAGTAAGAATGTAAATATACTGTATGATCGCATGTGGCCCTATCATGTCCTCTTTTGGAAGGTGTCCACCAAGAGCGGTCTGGACCCGGGCGCGGTGTGGCAAGTCTGGGCCATGGCCTCGTTGAAGGCGGGTAACCTCACTGGGGCCCGGGAGAAGTTTGCCCGCTGCCTGAAGGCTCCTGTAGACCGGAACCAACTCAACCAGGGCCCGACACTACTCCAGGAGATTGTGAAACACCTGGAGACCAGCGTGAGACCTACACTGTCCAAGGTATACTGTACACACTTGTTATGCGGGGGGCATTTAAATAGACTGAAATGCTAGCATGTAGCTCACATTGCTATCGTTTGTGTCCTACTTGTCCCGATATTGATATCAGATATCGGTCGCAAAAAACATGTATCGGATGGCTTCTAAATTTTCCCTTGTGAGCGCTTCGATAAAAGATAAACATGCAAGTCTAAAGTTTCTTAGAAGCTAGCAGCTACACAGCAGCTAAGCACACAATAGCACTTAAACTACAAACCCCGTTTCCATATGAGTTGGGAAATTGTGTTAGATGTAAATATAAACAGAATACAATGATTTGCAAATCCTTTTCAAGCCATATTCAGTTGAATATGCTACAAAGACAACATATTTCATGTTCAAACTCATACACTTTATTTTTTTTTGCAAATAATGATTAACTTACAATTTCATGGCTGCAACACATGCCAAAGTAGTTGGGAAAGGGCATGTTCACCACTGTGTTACGTCACCTTTTCTTTTAACAACACTCAGTAAACGTTTGGGAACTGAGGAGACACATTTTTGAAGCTTTTCAGGTAGAATTCTTTCCCATTCTTGCTTGATGTTCAGCTTAAGTTGTTCAACAGTCTGGGGTCTCTGTTGTCGTATTTTAGGCTTCAAAATTTTCAGTGGGAGACAGGTCTGGACTACAGGCAGGCCAGTGTAGTACCCAGACTCTTTTACTATGAAGCCACGCTGTTGTAACACGTGGTGTGGCATTGTCTTGCTAAAATAAGCAGGGGCGTCCATGATAACGTTGCTAGAATGGCAATACAGCATATGTTGCTCCAAAACTTGTATGTACCTTTCAGCATTAATGGTGCCTTCACAGATGTGTAAGTTACCCATGCCTTGGGCACTAATGCACCCCCATACCATCACACATGCTGGCTTTGTGCAGGACTAATAGACTCAAAAACTCCTTTGTCCCACACGCCATTAGACTGTACAACTCCTCTCTGGGGCGGGGGTACTAGGATGACAGGAGATGCAAAACAATAACAGTGCAATACGTTTTCATAACATGGTCACTACTGCCTACTTTGTCTTGTTATATTCTTATTTTACTGTTATATTTTTATTCCCATTGTTGCTTTTTAGTTTTTATTCTTATTGTAATATTTCTCTATTTTGTTTCCATTTCAACCCCCATTATTTACTTTTTACTTTTATTTAAATTGATCTCAACTTTGTACACAGTTGCTGGAATTTTAATTTTCCTGAAGGAACTCTCCTGAAGGAATCAATAAAGTACTATCTATCTATCTATCTATCTATCTATCTATCTATCTATCTATCTATCTATCCATCTATCCATCTATCCATCTATCCATCTATCTATCTATCTATCTATCCGTCCGTCCGTCCGTCCGTCCGTCCATCCATCCATCCATCCATCCATCCATCCATCCATCCATCCATCCATCCATCCATCCATCCATCCATCCATCCATCCATCCATCTATCTATCTATCTTTTGAACTTTGCGCCTATAACAATCAGGATGGTTCTTTTCCTCTTTGTTCCTGAGGACACAAATGTCCATATTTTCCAAAAACAATTTGAAATGTGGACTCGTAAGACCACAGAACACTTTTCCACTTTGCATCAGTCCATCTTGGATGATCTCGGGCTCAGAGAAGCCGGCGGCGTTTCTGGATGTTGTTGATAAATGGCTTTCGCTTTGCATAGTAGAGCTTTAACTTGCACTTACAGATGTAGCGACCAACTGTATTTAGTGACAGTGGTTTTCTGAAGTCGTCCTGAGCCCATGTGGTGATATCCTTTAGAGATTGATGTCGGTTTTCGATACAGTGCCATCTTAGGGATGGAAGGTCACGGTCATTCAGTGTTGGTTTCCGGCCATGCCGCTTATGTGGAGTGATTTCTCCAGATTCTCTGAACCTTTTGATGATATTTATTGAGCATTCCTCAACTTTATCAGTATTTATCGCCACTTTTTCCAACTTCTTTGTCACGTGTTGCTGGCATCAAATTCTAAAGTTAATGATTATTTGCAAAAAAAACAAACATGTTTATGAGTTTGAACATCAAATATGTTGTCTTTGTAGCATATTCAACTGAATATGGCTTGAAAAGGATTTGCAAATCATTGTATTCTGTTTATATTTACATCTAACACAATTTCCCTACTCATATGGAAACGGGGTTTGTATTTTCCAACCTTCCACACTACAAAATAATACAAGAATGTATGATTTCTGCTGATATTGTACCAGACCAGTAACGGTATCAGACAATAATACTTAAGGCTCCGATATTGGTATCGGATTAGAAGATGACTGCATCTGGTTCTCTGATAAATCTGAGCTGACATTGCTTAACACGATAAGTAATGAATAATTCCACTTTAGGGTTAAAAATAATGTTCAAAATATAAAACATTCTTATGCATTTTTAATCCATCCATCCGTTTTCTACCGCACCTGTTCAAGAAGTTGCGTTAATGGTAGGAAGTTATTTATTTACTATTGGTTAGTGTGGGGCTTGCCCTCCTGGGGGTTCTTCAGACCACCAAGCACCGACATGAGAGCCTGTTTCAGGGTTACAATATTGTTTTGTTTTTCAATAAGTCTCTCAGTTGCTTTCCAGCAATTGTCTTTTTCTCTTTCGTCCTCGCTTGTGCTCTGGCTCCAGCTCCAACACCAACTCTCCTCCCGGCTGCTGCTTATAACCGAGCGGCAGGTGATTAGATCACAAGGACCAGGTGGGCCATCTACGCACCTGTCGCTGATTTCGAGGCTGATCCTGGCAACACCCCGCTTTGCTGCAATCAATCAATCAATGTTTATTTATATAGCCCCAAATCACAAATGTCTCAAAGGACTGCACAAATCATTACGACTACAACATCCTCGGAAGAACCCACAAAAGGGCAAGGAAAACTCACCCAGTGGGCAGGGAGAATTCACATCCAGTGGGACGCCAGTGACAATGCTGACTATGAGAAACCTTGGAGAGGACCTCAGATGTGGGCAACCCCCCCCTCTAGGGGACCGAAAGCAATGGATGTGGAGCGGGTCTAACATGATACTGTGAAAGTTCAATCCATAGTGGATCCAACACAGTTGAAGCGGATCCAAGACAGCAGCGAGAGTCCCGTCCACAGGAAACCATCTCAAGCGGAGGCGGATCAGCAGCGTAGAGATGTCCCCAACCCATACACAGGCGAGCGGTCCATCCTGGGTCCTGACGAGCGGTCCATCCTGGGTCTCGACTCTGGACAGCCAGTACTTCATCCATGGCCACCGGACCGGACTGGACCCCCTCCACAAGGGAGGGGGGGACATAGGAGAAAGAAAAGAAGCGGCAGATCAACTGGTCTAAAAAGGAGGTCTATTTAAAGGCTAGAGTATACAGATGAGTTTTAAGGTGAGACTTAAATGCTTCTACTGAGGTAGCATCTCCAACTGTTATCGGGAGGGCATTCCAGAGTACTGGAGCCCGAACGGAAAACGCTCTATAGCCCGCAGACTTTTTTTGGGCTCTAGGAATCACTAATAAGCCGGAGTCTTTTGAACGCAGTGCTGCAGGCCCGCAGGCCACACCCCCCTCCACAGTTAGCTTCAGAATAACAATGTTATTACAAAAAATATTATATGGCTCTTAGAGAAATACGGCGTGGCGCAGTGGGAGAGTGGCCGTGTGCAACCCGAGCGTCCCTGGTTCAATTCCCACCTAGTACCAACCTCGTCACGTCCGTTGTGTCCTGAGCAAGACACTTCACTTTTGCTCCTGATGGGTGCTGGTTGGCACCTTGCATGGCAGCTCCCTCCATCAGTGTGTGAATGTGTGTGTGAATGAGTAAATGTGGAAGTAGTGTCAAAGTGCTTTGAGTACCTTGAAGGTAGAAAAGCGCTATACAAGTACAACCCATTACATTTTAAAATATTTGGCTTCTTGGCTCTCTCAGCCGAAAAGGTTCCCGACCCCTGTTGTACGTGATAAATGACATGTATGAAGCATATTGATTACGTGTGTGTGGCATTAAAGACACACACACACAGCAGTGTGTTTGTTTGTGGATCAATAAAGTTTGTCAGCTTTAAGTCTAAGTAACTGTCTACTATCCACTTCCATGTCCACTGCAGTCTCTTAGCGAGGACATCTTGGCCTCCCTGTATGAGCTGGAGGAGGCTCTCACTGAGCGCGGCCCCGTGGAGCGAGTGGACTCCCAGAACCAGCGGAGTGTCCTCCACCAGGAGTGCCTGTACTACCTGAACACATACGGCACTCTCTTGGCACGCGTCAGCTTCTACATGCGCCATGACAGCATGACCCAGGCGCTCTCGTTACTCCTCAACAAGGCCAGCCTCCATTTGTCTTGTTTTTTTTATGGCTCGCCAACCTGAGCCTGTGTATTCATCCCTCACATTTATCTCTCTCAGGACTCCCCCGAGGACGTGTTCCTGGAGGGCGTGCTGCAGCCCACTGTGGAGAGAGGACGCCTGGGGACCTTGCAGGACATCCTGGAAAAACTGGACCCCGGTCTGGAAAGCTGCAGCCGCTACCTCATCGCCTCCTGCCAGTTCCTGCAGCGACGAGGCTACTTCCACACGCTCTATCAGCTGCAGCAGTTCATGATGGTTGTTGTCTTATCTTTTCAGGGGTTTTGATAGAGGGAGGGGCACACAAAAATCAATTCTCATCTGAATCGCGATTCTTATTCATCCCAATTCTAAATACATTCATCATTTCCAAAAAGTGTTAAAAACAATTATTTATATATATATGCATGGCCACGGGATTAGGTCTCTGCTTTTTGCAGATGATGTAGTCCTGATGGCTTCATCTGGCCGGGATCTTCAGCTCTCACTGGATCGGTTCGCAGCCGAGTGTGAAGCGACCGGAATGAGAATCAGCACCTCCAAGTCCGAGTCCATGGTTCTCGCCCGGAAAAGGGTGGAGTGCCATCTCCGGGTTGGGGAGGAGACCCTGCCCCAAGTGGAGGAGTTCAAGTACCTAGGAGTCTTGTTCACGAGTGAGGGAAGAGTGGATCGTGAGATCGACAGGCGGATCGGTGCGGCGTCTTCAGTAATGCGGACGTTGTATCGATCCGTTGTGGTGAAGAAGGAGCTGAGCCGGAAGGCAAAGCTCTCAATTTACCGGTCGATCTACGTTCCCATCCTCACCTATGGTCATGAGCTTTGGGTCATGACCGAAAGGATAAGATCACGGGTACAAGCGGCCCAAATGAGTTTCCTCCGCCGGGTGGCGGGTCTCTCCCTTAGAGATAGGGTGAGAAACTCTGCCATCCGGGAGGAACTCAACGTAAAGCCGCTGCTCCTCCACATGGAGAGGAGCCAGATGAGGTGGTTCGGGCATCTGGTCAGGATGCCACCCGAACGCCTCCCTAGGGAGGTGTTTAGGGCACGTCCAGCTGGTAGGAGGCCACGGGGAAGACCCAGGACACGTTGGAAAGACTATGTCTCCCGGCTGGCCTGGGAACGCCTCGGGATCCCCCGGGAAGAGCTAGACGAAGTGGCTGGAGATAGGGAAGTCTGGGCTTCCCTGCTTAGGCTGCTGCCCCCGCGACCCGACCTCGGATAAGCGGAAGATGATGGATGGATGGATGGATGGATATATGCATATATTAAAGAGATGTCCGATAATGGCTTTTTGGCCGATATTGTCCAACTCTGAATTACCGATTCCGATATCAACCGATACCGACATATACAGCGGTGGAATGAACACATTATTATGACTCATTTTGTTGTGATGCCCCGCTGGATGCATTAAACAATGTAACAAGGTTTTCCAAAATAAATTAACTCAAGTTATGGAAAAAAAATGCCAACATGGCACTGCTATATTTATTATTATTGCATTATCTTTTTTTAACATGCCTCAAAACAGCAGCTTGGAATTTGGGACATGCTCTCCCTGAGAGAGCATGAGGAGGTTGAGGGTTAGGGGTAGCGGGGGGGAATATTGTAGCGTCCCGGAAGAGTTAGTGCTGCAAGGGGTTCTGGGTATTTGCTATGTTGTGTTACGGTTTGGATGTTGTCCCGAAATGTGTTTTGTCATTCTTGTTTAGTGTGGATTCACAGTGTGGCGTAGTGGGTAGAGTGGCCGTGCCAGAAACCTGAGGGTTGCAGGTTCGATTCCCGCTTGTGCCATCCTAGTTACTGCCGTTGTGTCCTTGGGCAAGACACTTTACCCACCTGCTCCCAGTGCCACCCACACTGCTTTAAATGTAACTTAGATATTGGGTGTCACTATGTAAAGCGCTTTGAGTCACTTGAGAAAAGTGCTATATAAATATAATTCACTTCACTTCAATTCACACATTTGACCATCACATCACAGTTTTGTTCCTCTGTTCTTCACCACCCACACACTCCTTCAAACCTGGGCTTCCTGGCTTTTCTGGAGGCAAAGTCATTTATGACATCACTGTAAGAAATCTGATGGCCGACTTTGTTATTAATACTAATCACTGCCGGTCCACTCCGTCTTTCTTGAGCCATGGAAGATCTCAAGTAGTTTTTTATTAATTTCAGCCTGGAAAAGCTCCGCGCTGCAGATGCAAAAAATTAAAAATAAGAATGTTTTTGTTCATTGCTTTTGGGGGCCCCCTGGTGGCCGTGGGGACCTAAGCGAGCGCTGAGTTCGCC
This sequence comes from Nerophis ophidion, assembly GCF_033978795.1. NCBI lineage: Eukaryota > Metazoa > Chordata > Actinopteri > Syngnathiformes > Syngnathidae > Nerophis > Nerophis ophidion. The sequence continues at coordinate 2,784,777 of NC_084613.1, forward strand.
CATGCCTTGGGCCGACTCTGGCCCATAGATTCACACCCCTAGTTTTTAAATGTTAGTAATCCATGTTGCTAACATGTGGAATGATGTTGTTGTGTGCAGGATCATGTGCGTGCGGCTATGACCTGCATACGCTTCTTCACACATGGAGCCACTTCTTACCAGCAGCTGGGGGACCAACAGGTACACACACAGCATACCCTATTTCCTTGAGTAGCCGCCGGGCATGTAATATGCGCCACACTCTGTGAACCCTAACCAAACAAGAATAACAAACACATTTCTGGAGAACATTGGCTCTGTAACACATAAACGCAGCATAAGAATTACCCAGAATGCCATGCATCTATGACTCTTGGCTGTATTATACACCCGCTAGCACCAAACCCCCCTAACCCCCCTTCTCTGTGCGCCGGTTGAGGGGGTCGCGTGTATAATATAGCCAAGAGTCATGGATGCATTGGAATTCTGGGTAATTCTTATGTTGCGTTTATAATGTGTTACAGAGCCAATGTTTGCCAGAAATGTGTTTGTTATTCTTGTTTGGTTGGGTTCACAGAGTGTGGCGCATATTAGTAAGAGTGTTAAAGTTGTTTATATCACAACCATCAGTGTAACATGTATGGCTGTTGACCAAGTTTGCATTGCAATCTCGTATGAGAAGCAGATAGCATGGTGTAAAGGTAGGCGTGATGACATGTTGTAGAACAGTGGTCCCAAACCACCGGGCCGCGGCCGCAGAATCATTTTTTATTATTTTTTTTTATCACACTCAAATTTTTACTGCATGCCATTGGTAAGCGCCGGGGTGAGAAGAGGTTCTGAAATTACTAGCGCCTGCTTACTTTTACCGCATGCCTTGAATAAGCGTCCCGGCGGCTATTCAAGGAAATATGGTATTCATATAATAATAATAGGGCTTTCGAACAATTATAATATTTAATGGCGATTAACAGCAGTTTGTTCATAGTTGACTTAAATATAATTTTGTCATCTTCATAAGTGTACCCCAGACAGATCATAGCTCGGTTGGTAGAGCGGCCGTACCAGCAACTTGAGGGTTGCAGGTTCGATTCCCGCTTCCGCCATCCTAGTCACTGCCGTTGTGTCCTTGGGCAAGACACTTTACCCACCTGCTCCCAGTGCCACCCACACTGGTTTAAATGGAACTTACATATTGGGTTTCACTATGTAAAGCGCTTTGAGTCACTAGAGAAAAGCGCTATATAAATATATTTCACTTCACTTCACATCATTTTCAAGACTCTATTACTATGAGCGGACAATCAGTTTGCTTCATTGGAATGTTTTTTAAAACGGCTCAACACAAAAAGGACACAAACAGATTTTATTGACAATAAAAAAATGACCTGCAGTGCGTTGGAAAAATGTTGTATTTTGTAGGAATAAAGAATTTGTATTCCTGCTGTCGGAGAACTTGCATTTAGAGCAGGGGTCACCAACCTTTTTGAAACAAAGAGCTACTTCTTAATGCAAAGGGCTACCAGTTTGATACACACTTAAATAAATTGACCAGAAATAGCCAATTTGCTCAATTTACCTTTAATAAATAAATCTATATATAGAAATAAATGGGCATTTCTGTCTGTCATTCCGTCGTACATTTTTTTTACTTAAATGGAAGGTTTTTTGTAGAGAATAAATGATGAAAAAAACACTTAACGGTTTAAAAGAGGAAAAAACACGAAAAAAATGAAAATTAAATTTTAGAACATAGTTTATCTTTGATTTTGACTCTTTAAAATTCAAAATTCAACCGAAAAAAAGAAGAGAAAAACTAGCTAATTCGAATCTTTTTGAAAAAATTTAAAAAATAATTTATGGAACATCATTAGTAATTTTTCCTGATTAAGATTATTTTTACAATTTGGATGACATGTTTTAAATAGGTTAAAATCCAATCTGCACTTTGTTAGAATATATAACAAATTGGACCAAGCTATATTTCTAACAAACACTAATCATTATTTCTTCTAGATTTTCCAGAACAAAATTTTTAAAAGAAATTCAAAAGACTTTGAAATAAGATTTAAATTAGATTCTACAGATTTTGTAGATTTGCCAGAATATTTTTATTTTATTTTAATCATAATAAATTTGAAGAAATATTTCACAAATATTCTTCGTCAAAAAAACAGAAGCTAAAATGAAGAATTAAATTAAAATGTATTTATTATTCTTTACAATAGAAAAAAAATAATTCACTTGAACATTGATTTAAATTGTCAGGAAAGAAGAGGAAGGAATTTAAAAGGTAAAAAGGTATATTTTTAAGGTTGTATTTTTTCTCTAAAATTGTCTTTCTGAAAGTTATAAGAAGCAAAGTAAAAAAAAAATAAAAAGTGAAGACCAAGTCTTTAAAATATATTCTTGGATTTTCAAATTCTATTTGAGTTTTGTCTCTCTTAGAATTAAAAATGTCCAGCAAAGCGAGACCAGCTTGCTAGTAAATAAATACAATTTAAAAAATAGAGGCAGCTCACTGGTAAGTGCTGCTATTTGAGCTATTTTTAGAACAGGCCAGCGGGCGACTCATCTGGTCCTTCCGGGCAGCGCCTTGGTGACCCCTGCTGTAAAATAACTTTGCCAGCTATAAATGGCAATAATGCTAATTGTCATGCGTGCAGCGCTGGTTGGTGCGAGCCAAAGAGCACCTGAGGACGTACCTGCAGGAGCAGCAAAGTCGCGGCGGCGGCGGCAGGAGGAAGTCTCAAGCGGGCTCGTTCAGGAAGATGATGTCATCCGGCGACGTCACCAGGTCATACGGTTGCATGTTTTTCTCCTCTACCTTTCAACATGTCCGCCGCTCTTGTGGTGACGTCCTCCTCCCGTGTGGTCAGCAGACACATGAACACCATCGAGCTGCAGCTGGAGGTCACTCGCTTCTTGCACAGATGTGAGGCGGCGTCTCCCGCTGGATCCGCCCCCCTCCCCACCTTGTTTGGAGGAAACCCCATGAAGGCCGAGGTGGCCTGCAAGGTGAGACGCTTCCCTTCTGATGTCAGATGTGACCAAAACCTTCCTTCCATCCGTGCTTCTTTATTTCCTTCCTGCTTTCATCCTTCTTTCCTTTCTTATCATCTTCTTTCCTGCTTTTTTCCTTACCTTCTGTGATTCGGTCCTTCCTTGGATCCTTCCTTCCTCCCCTCCTCTACTCGAAGCTACATCCATGTTTATTAACAGTATATAGACTTCCTGAAATGTGAGGGGTGTACATGTAACCCGCCTGGTTTAGTCCCTTCTTCTCTGTTTCGCCCGGGATCGAACCTGGGTCGTCCGACGTGAGAGGCGAGCGTGTTAGCCACCGAGTTTAAAGCCCGAGCTATCAACCCAGCTGGTGTCCGTTACAGACAGGTGGTCCTGGTGTTCCGTTTGGTGCTTTTAAATCCCATGAATCCGGCACTAAAACCTGTGCGGTTGTCTTTTTTTGTACGACTTTGTGTACTTCGTAAGTACTTATGTGGTTGTGTGTACAGTGTGACCGACTTAATATCATCAAAAGATTCAGAGAATCTGGAGGAATCACTCCAACATTGAAAACAACATTGAATGACCGTGACCTTCCATCCCTCAGACAGCACTGTATCAAAAACCGACATCAATCTCTAAAGGATATCACCACATGGGCTCAGGAACACTTCAGAAAACCACCGTCACTAAATACAGTTAGTCGCTACATCTGTAAGTGCAAGTTAAAGCTCTACTATGCAAAGCGAAAGCCATTTATCAACAACATCCAGAAACGCCGCCGGCTTCTCTGGGCCCGAGATCATCTAAGATGGACTGATGCAAAGTGGAAAAGTGTTCTGTGGTCTGACGAGTCCACATTTCAAATTGTTTTTGGAAATATTTGACATTGTGTCATCCGGACCAAAGGGGAAGCGAACCATGCTGACTGTTATCGACGCAAAGTGTAAAAGCCAGCATGTGTGATGGTATGGGGGTGCATTAGTGCCCAAGGCATGGGTAACTTACACATCTGTGAAGGCACCATTAATGCTGAAAGGTACATACAGGTTTTGGGAACAACATATGCCGCCATCTAAGCGCCGTCTTTTTCATGGACGCCCCTGCTTATTTCAGCAAGACAATGCTAAGCCATATTCAGCACGTGTTACAACAGCGTGGCTTCGTTGTGTGTACAGTGTGACTGACTTATTTTTTATTTACGTGTAAGACTTACTGACATCATCGTCACCAGAGGGAGGAGCTCGTACGTAGATTGAGGAGCTTCTTTTTTCTGTCAAGTGTCATGTCAGGTTCAAACACTGATGACATTTATTAAACAAGACAAGAAGCAAAGAATTGAACAGAGGCAGAATTCAATTTGGCTCAATTTGAGGAGAAACGTCTGGTCGATGTCTCAGCACACTCTGGCGAAAGATTGTATGCCCATCCATCCATCCATCCATTTCCTACCGCTTATTCCCTTTGGTGGTTGCTGGTGCCTACCTCAGCTACAATCGGGGGGTAGGCGGGGTACACCCTGGACAAGTCGCCACCTCATCGCAGGGCCAACACAGATAGACAGACAATATTCACTTTCGGATTCACACACTAGGGACCATTTAGTGTTGCCAATCAACCTATCCCCAGGTGCATGTCTTTGGAGGTGGGAGGGGCCTATCCCCAGGTGCATGTCTTTGGAGGTGGGAGGGGCCTATCCCCAGGTGCATGTCTCTGGAGGTGGGAGGGGCCTATCCCCAGGTGCATGTCTTTGGAGGTGGTAGGAAGCCAGAGTACCCGGAGAGAACCCACGCAGTCACGGGGAGGACATGCAAACTCCACACAGAAAGATCCCGAGCCCAGGATTGAACCCAGGACTACCCAGGACCTTCGCATTGTGAGGCAGACGCACTAACCCCTCTTCCACCGTTGTGTGCCTCCTCCTTTATTTGGACTTTCTCTGACCACATGTCAACAGCTGCTTCCAAAGGGACGGGGGGTCGTAAACGTCAATCAATCAATCAATCAATCATAGATAGTGACAATGCTGACTATGAGAAACCTTGGAGAGGACCTCAGTTGTGGGCAACCCCCCCCCTCTAGGGGACCGAAGGCAATGGATGTGGAGCGGGTCTAACATGATACTGTGAAAGTTCAATCCATAGTGGCTCCAAGACAACCGCGAGAGTTCAGTTCAAGCGGATCCAAGACAGCAGCGAGAGTCCCGTCCACAGGAAACCATCCCAAGCGGAGGCGGATCAGCAGCGTAGAGATGTCCCCAACCGATACAGGCGAGCGGTCCATCCTGGGTCTCGACTCTGGACAGTCAGTACATAATCAATGGTCATAGGATCGGACCCCCTCCACAAGGGAGGGGGGGACATAGGAGAAAAAAGAAAAGAAGCGGCAGATCAACTGGTCTAAAAAGGAGGTCTATTTAAAGGCTAGAGTATACAGATGAGTTTTAAGGTGAGACTTAAATGCTTCTACTGAGGTAGCATCTCCAACTGTTACCGGGAGGGCATTCCAGAGTACTGGAGCCCGAACGGAAAACGCTCTAGGTGTTCAAAGAAGAGGTCGTAAAAGAGTTCAAAAAGAGGTCGCCTGAAGGGGAGTCTGGTCCTGCTTCCTCTTCGCTTTTGTAGTTCTTGGGTCAGACACTATCTTTCTGTTTGATTACAATACATGAAAGAAACAGGAACACCTTCATGTTGCCTCCCCCTCCACGGTGGAGTTTTACGAGCCTTACTCAATTATTTTAAGAGTCAATTAGATTGTGTTGTTGGATTGCAGGTGATGCTTGGCGGTAAAAACATCGAAGAAGGCTTCGGCATTGCCTACCGAGTCATACAGGTGAGCACGTCGAAGGAAGCCTGTTCCACCATTGCCGCGTCACCCCAAAACGTCCTCGGTGCAGGACTTCCAGCTGGAGGCCCAGGGCGTGTACGTGCGGGCCGGCCAACGCCTGGTCCGTCACAGGAAGTTTGGCGCGGTGCGGCAGCTGCTGAAGTGTGTCATGGAGTCCGGCATGGCCACCAAGAGCGATGGCGACGCCCTCATCCTCAGCTGCGTGGCCGTGGCGGATAAAGGAGCGGCGGACGTGAGTGACGGGGGGGGGGGGGGGGGTGTTGGCGCCACCGTGCAAAGATGGTGACCTGCCTCCTTGTCTTTTAGGCCAAAGAGTTGGAGAGTCTCATCCTGGAGACCAAGAGCCCAGAAAACAAGGTAAAAGAGCGCTCTGGTCCCTTTTGGTCACAATAAACTTAGGCAATGAAATTACATATCTGGGGAAATTCTGGCTCAGGTGAAAATGTTGTAAAAGTGACTTTTTGTTTGTGGTTTTGTGGCTCGGTTGGGAGAGCGGCCGGGTTCCAAGTTCGATCCCCGCCTAGTCCCTGCCATTGTGTCCTTGGGCAAGATGCCTTACCCACCTGCTCCCAGTGCCACCCACACTGCTTCAAATGGAACCTAATGGGTTGCCCTATGTAGTGAAGGGAATTATATTTATATAGCACTTTTTCTCCAGTGACTCAAAGCGCTTTACACAGTGAAAGCCAATATCTAAGTAACATTTAAAGCAGTGTGGGTGGCACTGGGAGCAGGTGGGTAAAGTGTCTTGCCCAAGGACACAACGGCAGTGACTAGGATGGCAGAAGCAGGGATTGAACCTGGACCAAAAGCACCCCATGTAAAGCGCTTTGTCGCTAGAGAAAAGCGCTATATAAATGTAATACACTTAACTTCACATTTAATTTCTTTGTTTGTTATCGTTAAATTTATACAAGATTTTTGTTGGGTTCCTTTCGTGTTACAATATGAATCGAGATGTGAAATATTCAGACAATATTTACACTATTATGAACTTTATATCATTATTCTCATCCACTGTATTTCCATTATTATTATCATCATTATTTATTTTATGATTATTTACCTTATTATCTTAGTCAATATCATCATTATTTACAATATTATTATCATTTATATTGTTATTTACATTATCATGTAATTATAATAAAACATGTCCATTTTTTACATTATTGTCATTATCTACATTATTATTATCATTATTTACAATATCATAATTTACATTATCATTATTTATGTAATTAATTTCATTATTAGTTTAATTAACATTGATAGTTTCATTACTAACATTATTATCATTCTATTCATTATTTACTTTGCCATTATTTACAGTATTAGTATTTATAATATTATCATATAAATAATTACAATAAAATATGTTAATTATTTGTCATTTTTTACATAATCATTTTTACTTTATTATTATCCTAATTAGTTATAATTACATTTTTATGAATATCATTAACAACATGTTTATTATTACAATTATTTGCATTATTATAATCTTTATTTACACATTTATTAATTATGCAATTATTTTAATTATTTTTATCATTATTTACATTATTATTATTACCAGTAATTACACATTTATTATTAGACTTAGACAAACTTTATTGATCCAGAAGGGAAATTATTCCACCCAGTAGCTCAGTCACAAAGGATGGAAAGGCTAATTCAGGCATAAAGTAGACAAAAATGTACCATAGTAGCAATATAAAATATAACATATGTAATATTTACAGTATATAATATATACTGATGTATTATATTTGTATATAATATATACAATGCATAACAAAGCCCAATGAGCATGTACAATATTACAAGAGCTGCAGCATAAAATAGAGAGTAGATCCAGCAGAAAATACACATTATAAACACAAATAATTTGACAAATATTTCAATTATCATCATCATCATTATTGACAATATTATTACCAGCATTATTTACATTATTCATATAATCAGTTACATTGCTATCATTATTTACATTATAATTTTAACTAATTTTTGTCTTAATAAGTACATCACTTTCATTAATATCATTACTTACACGTTTATTGTTACAATTATTTACATTTTTATTATTTATGCAATTATTTTCATCTTTATTTACATTATTATCATCAGTATTTAGACTCGGACAAACTTTATTGATCCAGAAGAGAAATTGTTCCACACAGTAGCTCAGTTACAAATGATGGAAAGGATAATGCAGGCATAAAGTAGACTAAAAATGCACCATAACACATTATACATATACAGTATATAATATATTTTATTATTATATAGTATATACAAGACATAAGTCCCAATGAGCATGTAGAATATTACAGAATATGTAAGAGCTGCAGCAGAAAAGACACATTATAAACACAAATGATTTGACAAATATTTGAATTATTATCATCATTATTGACAATATTATTACCAGCATTATTTACATTATTCATATAATCTCTTACATTGCCATCGTTATTTACATTATAATTTTTACTTCATTTTTGTCTCAAAAAGTACATCACTTTTATTAATATCATTACTTACACTTTTATTGTTACAATTATTAATTTTTTTATTATTTATGCAATTATTTTCATCATTATTTACATTATTATTATCAGTATTTAGACCCGGACAAACTGAAGAGAAATTGTTCCACACAGTAGCTCAGTTACAAATGATGGAAAGGATAATGCAGGCATAAAGTAGACTAAAAATACACCATAACACATTATACATATATAGTATATAATATATTTTATTATTATATAATATATACAATACATAACAAGTCCCAATGAGCATGTACAATATTACAGAATATGTAAGAGCTGCAGCAGAAAATACACATTATAAACACAAATAATTTGACAAATATTTCAATTATTATCATCATTATTGACAATATTATTACCAGCATTATTTACATTATTCATATAATCAGTTACAGTGCCATCATTATTTACATTATAATTTTTACTTCATTTTTGTCTTAATAAGTACATCACTTTCATTAATATCATTACTTACACGTTTATTGTTACAATTATTTACATTTTTATAATCATTATTTACATTTTTATTATCAGTATTTAGACTCGGACAAACTTTATTGATCCAGAAGAGAAATTGTTCCACACAGTAGCTCAGTTACAAATGATGGAAAGGATAATGCAGGCATAAAGTAGACTAAAAATGCACCATAACACATTATACATATATAGTATATAATATATTTTATTATTATATAATATATACAAGACATAAGTCCCAATGAGCATGTAGAATATTACAGAATATGTAAGAGCTGCAGCAGAAAAGACACATTATAAACACAAATGATTTGACAAATATTTGAATTATTATCATCATTATTGACAATATTATTACCAGCATTATTTACATTATTCATATAATCTCTTACATTGCCATCATTATTTACATTATAATTTTTACTTCATTTTTGTCTCAAAAAGTACATCACTTTTATTAATATCATTACTTACACTTTTATTGTTACAATTATTAATTTTTTTATTATTTATGCAATTATTTTCATCATTATTTACATTATTATTATCAGTATTTAGACCCGGACAAACTGAAGAGAAATTGTTCCACACAGTAGCTCAGTTACAAATGATGGAAAGGATAATGCAGGCATAAAGTAGACTAAAAATGCACCATAACACATTATACATATATAGTATATAATATATTTTATTATTATATAATATATACAATACATAACAAGTCCCAATGAGCATGTACAATATTACAGAATATGTAAGAGCTGCAGCAGAAAATACACATTATAAACACAAATAATTTGACAGATATTTCAATTATTATCATCATTATTGGCAATATTCTCACCATTATTATTTACATAATGCACATAAAACCTAATTGTGATCATTTTCCTCCATTCTCGGTTACGCGCCTTTTCCAGAAATGACTTCTGATTGGCTAAAACATGAATACATTTAGGGCTTGCGGCGCCACCGGCCGCTTAGTGATGCACTCGCCACGCCGCCGATGCGTTTCGATGAGTTGACTAACAACCTTCCCGTCCGTCTTTAGATCAAGGCGTACCTGCAGTGCAACAAGCTGCGGCCGGCCTACCTGCTGGCGGTCAAGCTGGACGCCAGCCGGGCCGGTCCGCTGGTGCAAGACGTGCTGCGGGCGGCGGAGGGAGCGCAGGACTCGGTGATGCAGAACATCTGCCGCCAGTGGCTGCTGGAGCACCACAACAAGGCCAACCCGCAGCGAGCGGCGAGGGCCAACAACGCCAGGTAACCACACGCCCGCACACCGGGCCGGGTGAGACTTTTAGACGGATCCAACTAAACCTACGACTTTTTAAAAAACACTACACACAACAAAAGAGCCCCGGAGACGACCTTTTTTCAATCTGTTACCACGACGACCGTAGCGATGCAGGCGCTCAGTCTACCTCGGCTAAAAGGGAACGTAGCTTAGCCCACAAATCATGTCACACTTCCTCCACAACACAATCCTCCAAGAATCTGCTTGCTCAACTCCATTTTTAATCCTCTTCAAAATCATATAATAATCACATTTACTCATTTTAAACTACATTTTACTCCTTGGACACAACACAAAAAAAAGGGACTTTTTTTTTTTTTTTTTTTGCCGGAAGATGCCTTCTCACAGACGTTCGCCTCAGAGCGACTTTGTGACAAAAAGAAAAAAGCCACTTGAAGACTTTTGAGACACATTTCAAGTCCTCACCGCCGCACTTTACTGTCTGACTTGTTAAAAAACAAAAAACAATGATCGTCATTTTCCTCGGAGGAATTTGTACAATTGCTTAAATGATGCAATCACGAGTTTTTTTAATAGATTTCTCACAGTTTATTAATTAAAGTGAAATAATAAAAATGATGACACATCACTTATTTGGCTGAATTACTTCATTTTTGCATGACGGGACACAATATGAGGTGAGCTAGCAGCGTAGCAGCACATACAAAAACTCACCATTTTTAGGTTCATACCTGAGATATTGTTAGCACGCTAACTAAAAAATGAGAAGAATATACAGTATGTACAGTCGTGCTCATAAGTTGACACATCCTGGGAGAATTGAGGATTTCTTGGCCATTTTTGAACCTTTTTGAAAGCAAGAGCTACTTCTTGGCTACTGATTAATGCCAAGGGCTACCAGTTTGATACACACTTAATTAATAGGCCAGAAATAGCCACTTTGCTCAATTTACCTTTAATAAATAAATCTATATGTATATAAAAATGGGTTTTTCTGTCGTACATTTTTTTTCCTTTTACGTAAGGTTTTATGTAGAGAATAAAAGACGAAAAAAACACTTAATTGAACGGTTTAAAAGAGGAGAAAACAGGAAAAAATGAAAATTAAATTTTGAAACATAGTTTATCTTCAATGTTGACTCTTTAAAATTCAAAATTATTATTAAAACTAGCTAATTCGAATTTTTTTGAAAAAATTTAAAAAATAATTTATGGAACATCATTAGTATTTTTTCCTGATTAATTTTATAATTTTGATGACATGTTTTAAATAGGTTAAAATCCAATCTGCACTTTGTTAGAATATATAACAAATTGGACCAAGCTATATTTCTAACAAAGACAAATCATTATTTCTTCTAGATTTTCCAGAACAAAATTTTTTAAAAGAAATTCAAAAGACTTTGAAATAAGATTTAAATGTGATTCTACAGATTTTCTCGATTTGCCGGAATAATGTTTTTGAATTTTAATCATAATAAATTTGAAGAAATATTTCACAAATATTCTTCGTCGAAAAAACAGAAGCTAAAATGAAGAATTATATTAAATATGTATTTATCATTCTTTACAATTAAAAAAAAAAAAATTACTTGAATATTGATTTAAATTGTCAGGAAAGAAGAGGAAGGAATTTAAAAGGTAAAAAGGTATATGTGTTTAAAAATCCTAAAATCATTTTTAAGGTTGTATTTTTCCTCTAAAATTGTCTTTCTGAAAGTTATAAGAAGCAAAGTAAAAAAAATAAATGGATTTATTTAAACAAGTGAAGACCAAGTCTTTAAAATATTTTTGGGGATTTTCAAATTCTATTTGAGTTTTGTCTCTCTTAGAATTAAAAATGTCCAGCAAAGCGAGACCGGATTGCTAGTAAATAAATACAATTTAAAAAATAGAGGAAGCTCACTGGTAAGTGCTGCTATTTTGAGCTATTTTTAGAACAGGCCAGCGGGCAACTCATCTGGTCCTTACGGGCGACCTGGTGCCCGCGAGCACCGTGTTGGTGACCCCTGCTTCAGAGAATATAAATAATAACACAAAAACCTTCCTCCCACTCAAGCTTAATGGTTGTGTGAAGCTCATTATTGGTAAACAAACTGTGTTTGCTCTTTTTAAATCAAAACGACAAAAGAAAGTACCCAAATGACCATGATTAAAAGTTTAAATACCCCAAGGTTTCAAGTTTTATTGGTCACATGCAGAGTACACCACAGTGAAATGCTTTTATTGCATGCCCTTCAGATATTGTGTACAGTGGGATTCAAACACTAGTTGCAGAATATAATACACTATATACCAAAAATACAAAAACTTGAACACCTCTGATGTACATTAATTACAAGACAATAAGTTGCACAATAAGTTCGAGTAGTTATGCTAGAGTTATCAGTACAAGTATCAATCAATCAATGTTTATTTATACAGCCCTAAATCACCAGTGTCTCAAAGGGCTGTACAAACCACAACAACATCCTCGGTACAGCCCACATAAGGGCAAGGAAAAACTCACCCCAGTGAGACGTCGGTGACAGTGACAATGATGACTATGAGAAACCTTGGAGAGGACCTGGCGTTAATCTCCCCTAGGGGACCGAAAGCAATGGATGTCGAGCGGGTCTAACATGATATTGTGAAAGTCCAATCCATGGATCCAACATAACCGTGAGAATCCAGTCCAAAGTGGATCCAATATAGTAGCGAGAATCCCGTCCATAGTGGATCCAGCAAGAAACCATCCCAAGCGAAGGCGGATCAACATTGCACAGATGTCCCCATCCGATACACAGGCGAGCGGTCCATCCTGGGTCCCGACTCTGGACAGCCAGTACTTCATCCATGGCCACCGGACCGGACCCCCTCCACAAGGGAGAGTGGGACAGAGGAAAAAAAGAAAAGAAACGGCAGATCAACTGGTCTAAAAAGGGGGTCTATTTAAAGGCTAGAGTATACAAATGAGTTTTAAGGTGAGACTTAAATGCTTCTACTGAGGTAGCATCTCGAACTGTTACCGGGAGGGCATTCCAGAGTACTGGAGCTCCAATAAAAAACGCTCTATAGCCCGCAGACTTTTTTTGGGCTCTAGGAATCACTAATAAGCCGGAGTCTTTTGAAGGCGGATTTCTTGCCGGGACATATGGTACAATACAATCTGCAAGATAGGATGGAGCTAGACCGTGTAGTATTTTATACGCAAGTAGTAAAACCTTAAAGTCACATCTTAAGTGCACAGGAAGCCAGTGCAGGTGAGCCAGTATAGGTATATATGTATGTATATATGTATATAAAGGTATATACAGTATAGGTATATATGTATGTATATATGTATATAAAGGTATATACAGTATAGGTATATATGTATGTATATATGTATATAAAGGTATATACAGTATAGGTATATATGTATGTATATATGTATATAAAGGTATATACAGTATAGGTATATATGTATGTATATATGTATATAAAGGTATATACAGTACAGGCGTAATATGATCAAACTTTCTTGTTCTTGTTAAAAGTCTAGCAGCCGCATTTTGTACCAACTGTAATCTTTTAATGCTGGACTTGGGGAGACCCCAAAATAATAGGTTACAGTAATCGAGACGAGACGTAACAAACGCATGGATAATGATCTCAGCGTCGCTAGTGGACAAAATGGCGCGAATTTTAGCGATCTTACAGAGATGAAAGAAGGCCGTTTTAGTAAGACTCTTGATGTGTGACTCAAAGGAGAGAGTTGTTTTAGTAAGACTCTTGATGTGTGACTCAAAGGAGAGAGTTGTTTTAGTAACACTCTTGATGTGTGACTCAAAGGAGAGAGTTGGGTGGAAGATAATACCCAGATTCTTTACCGAGTCGCCTTGTTTAATCGTCAAATGTTAAAGTTGTATTATTAAATAGAGGTCGGTGTCTAGCAGGACCGATAATCAGCATTTCCCTTTTCTTGGTGTTGAGTTGCAAAAAGTTAGCGGACATCCATTGTTTAATTTCATGAAGACAGGCCTAGATGAGTTTGAAGCTGTGAGGAAACTACTTTCTCCAGTATTTTAGAGAGGAATGGAAGGTTTGAGATGGGCCTGTAGTTTGAGAGGATGTCTGGGTCCAGGGAGGGTTTTTTAAGAAGAGGGGTGAGGATGGCGGTCTTCAGAGCTGATGGAATGTTGCTGGTCTGAAAGGAGAGGTTGATGGTGTTGGTGATCAGGGGGCTTCTTGAACACATTTGGTTTTGTGCTGAAAACAAAGTTTCCTTGTACTTGTGCAATGACAATAAAGACCTATCCTGTTCTATCCAACTTTGAATAATCAAAAAATTATCAATATTTCCAAACTTCCCAAGCTTACCGTATTTCCTTGAATTGCCGCTAGGGCGCTAATTATTTTAAAACCTCTTCTCACTCCGGCGCTTACTAAAGGCATGCGGTAAATTTAGGCCTGCGCTTATAAATTTGAGTGTGATGTAAGGATACCATCATGAAAAGCACATTTAATAAAAAAAAACGTTATTATGGTCTTACCTTTACTTATAAATGAAGTCCATGCGCAGCTCCTTCTGATCAAAAGCATCGATAACTTGTTTATAGAAGTCTTCCTTATCTTTCTTCAGTTTTAAAAGTCTCTGTCTCCATGGAGATCCTCCTTTATTACCTCCTGCTTCGATTGAAAGTCCAGTTTAGAAAACTGTTTTATTTTAGATATGTAATCCTCCATGTTAAAAGTGCAAGCAAGAGGAAAAACTAAAGGATCGCTGCTCACTCTTGCTGCTTGTTGTCACTTCTTCTGCAGCCGAGTAGTCGCAAGAAGGATCACTAGCGCCCTCTACCACCAGGAGGCGGGAGTCATTTAATGACTCATATTTGACACACGCAGCTACGGTATATTAATAAAGCATAGCTGCTTACTGTTCTTTTTAGCATATTCAATAGCTTGGACCTTAAATCCTACTGAATAGCTCTTAATCTTCTTCCCTTTATGCGATTTCAAATGATTGAAATCAGCCTCCTCCATTTTGAAAATGATGACAGGTGAAGTGTCACTCGTGACGTGACGAGTTTGACCCGGTGGATATTCTAGACATGCGCTAATAAAAATAATATTTTGCGAAACGAGTTTGACCCGGCGGTAATGCTAAGCATGCGCTAATTATTTAGCGAAACGAGTTTGACCCAGCAGTAATTCTAGGCAGGCGCATACTATATACCCGGCGACAATTCAAGGAAATACGGTATGTTCCCGTGGTAAATTTCCGGAAAGTTTGCAACCTTAGTGTGACGTTTTGCTGGCATCGTGGTGCGGGTTTGTTCTCTCAAGGTTGCAGTTGGAGTGGACACAGCGTGAAGGTAAGAAATTATGATTTTTTTATACTGTAAAAAACAGACTAGGAACAGAAAAACTTGCACCAGGCACTAAAGGCAAAACAACTAGAACTAGCATGGGAGCTAGAAAGAACTAAAAGCGCTAGCATGTGAGCTTGGGAACAAACAAAAGACGCAAAGCGCGGAAGCTAGCAAGTACAGGAAACAGTTCTTTACCACAATTGGGAAACAGCGTCGTCACCTGTAGCACGGAACAGAAACTAGGATGCGAGGATGAGTAACGGAAAAGGCAGGCTTAAATAAGGGGAGTAATTACAAAGCAGGTGCACGTAAAAAACAAGAGGCAGGTGGCACTAATACGTAACTATGAAGTGAAGTGAATTATATTTATATAGCGCTTTCTCTCAAGTGACTCAAAGCGCTTTACATAGTGACACCCAATATCTAAGTTACATTTAAAGCAGTGTGGGTGGCACTGGGAGCAGGTGGGTAAAGTGTCTTGCCCAAGGACACAACGGCAGTGACTAGGATGGCGGAAGCGGGAATCGAACCTGCAACCCTCAAGTTGCTGGCACGGCCACTCTGCCAACCGAGCTATGCCGCCCCACAACAGAACAAAACAGGAAGTGTCACCAGGAACTAAGGAAGTCAAATACTAACAAGATGAAATACAAAACGGAACCAAAACCCGGGCAGCGGATCATGACACCTAGTCCAGACTTAGGAGTCAATCGTGACGAGGAATTGAGGCACGGCTGAGGAAACCCGACAAAAGCGACTCTTAAATACTTGTTTCCTTTTTCAAGCATGGACAAAGGCAGATTATTTGTTTATTTCCGTGAAATGTAAACATTCAACTCTGCACATGAACATCAGGTTTTTGTAAAAAGGCAATTAAGTCCCACTTGTACAAAAGCAAATGTAAACTCTTTGCACGTGTTGCACCGACGCTGACCAGGAAACATGGCGATGGCGTGTTTTATATAGAAAAATCATCGTTTCATATATATATATATGTATATATATATTGCTTTGCTTTTCTTTAGAAAATAACATGTATCGGCTTAGCTGGCTGTGGTCTTGAAGAGGTGTAAGAAAAGCCCTGGAGATGTAAATAAGCATCACGGCACAAACGTGAAGCAGTTTGGATGCAAAGATGATGAACACCGTTCTTCTTGACCCTGTTTAGACCGCCGCTGCATGTCAACAATCCTCAACTAAAATACATCACAACTTCATATATATAATTTTTTTTTGCTTCTGCTTGGCACCAAAATACTGTCAGTTAAATTCACATTAAGAGAACGATGCTGCTGCTTCCTGCTCCCCGAGACAGAGTTGGATTTTTTATGCTGACTGTGTCATTTCTGAGGTCAAAGGTCAGAGGCGATGATACTGTGAGCGCGGTTACACCGTCAGAGAAGGATGGTGGGCGGAGCTTGGGCCCGTCAGTCCCACTGGATGCCGAGGAGCTCGCAGCTGGCGTCCCACAGTCTCCTGGCGGTCTCCTCGCTCCGCCCCTGGGGGGCCACGAAGGCGGGGGTGCAGTCGCTGGAAGGTCAAGAAGCGAGAGTCAGTCGACTAGGAGGGGGGGCGGAAACATTGACAGGTAAGAATGCTCAACACCTGCAGAGTAGAGATGGGATTTATGGCTCTTGGAAGGGAGCGAGTCGGCTTGTTATTATATTTCTTCAAGTGCTAAATATTATAAACTTATCACTTTCCTCTGGCATTGTTACCCTGGCGGTGATTCCCCCTCTGCTCAAAAGACCTAACCTTCATCCTGACCTCATGGTGAACTACCGGCCGCTGTCTCACCTTCCCTTTATTTCGAAAATCCTCGAAAAAATTGTTGCGCAGCAGCTAAATGAACACTTAGCGTCTAACAATCTCTGTGAACCCTTTTAGTCCAGTTTTAGGGCAAATCACTCTAAGGAGACAGCCCTCGCAAAAAGGACTAATGATCTATTGCTATGGACTGGACTCTCACTATTATGTTAGATCCACTATGGACTGGACTCTCACATTATAATGTTAGATCCATTTTGGACTGGACTCTCACTATTATGTTAGATCCACTATAGACTGGACTCTCACACCATTATGTTAGATCCACTATGGACTGGACTCTCACACTATTATGTTAGATCCACTATGGACTGGACTCTCACACTATTATGTTAGATCCACTATGGACTGGACTCTCACACTATTATGTTAGATCCACTATGGACTGGACTCACACTATTATGTTAGATCCACTATGGACTGGACTCTCACTATTATGTTAGATCCACTATGGACTGGACTCTCACACTATTATGTTAGATCCACTATGGACTGGACTCTCACACTATTATGTTAGATCCACTATGGACTGGACTCTCACTATTATGTTAGATCCACTATGGACTGGACTCCCACTACTATGTTAGATCCACTATGGACTGGACTCTCACTATTATGTTAGATCCACTATGGACTGGACTCTCACTATTATGTTAGATCCACTATGGACTGGACTCTCACACTATTATGTTAGATCCACTATGGACTGGACTCTCACTATTATGTTAGATCCACTATGGACTGGACTCACACTATTATGTTAGATCCACTATGGACTGGACTCTCACACTATTATGTTAGATCCACTATGGACTGGACTCTCACTATTATGTTAGATCCACTATGGACTGGACTCCCACTACTATGTTAGATCCACTATGGACTGGACTCTCACTATTATGTTAGATCCACTATGGACTGGACTCTCACTATTATGTTAGATCCACTATGGACTGGACTCACACTATTATGTTAGATCCACTATGGACTGGACTCACACTATTATGTTAGATCCACTATGGACTGGACTCTCACTATTATGTTAGATCCACTATGGACTGGACTCACACTATTATGTTAGATCCACTATGGATCCAACATCTGCGGTTTGTCATTGTCCCATTGGGTTGAGTTTTTCCTTGCCCTGATGTGGGATCTGAGCTGAGAATGTCATTGTGGTTTATGCTGCCCTTTGAGACACTTGAAATGAGGACTCGTCAGACCAAAGAACACTTTTTTCCACTTTGCATCAGTCCATCTTAGATGAGCTCGGGCCCAGTGAAACCGATGGCGTTTCTGGGTGTTGTTGATAAATGGTAAATGTAGTTACTGACAGTGGTTTTATGAAGTGTTCCTGAGCCCAAGTGGCAATATCCTTTACACACTGATGTCGCTTTTTAATGCCGTACTGCCTGAGGGATCCAAGGTCTGTAATATCATCATATTTTTTGTCGGTATGCATGTGAAATGGTCTTAAATCATTTTCAAGATGGTCTTAAAAAAAAGACTTAAATTTGACATGTTAAAACCTGCACAGACCTTGCAGTTCTAGTGGACTGACTGCTTGCTGTTGTTTGTGAGGCAGGTGCGGTATTTGGATTGAATGTGGTTCATGTTTGAGAATCCAGTATGTGCCTGCACAGGTACGTGTCTTCTTTGCAACTGCCACCTGCCTGGCAGCACGCCGTGTCTGCAAGGTGTTGGAGACCGAATTATTATTAGGGGCCGCCAATCTGAAACAAGTCTGTGTTGGCAGGAATGTGGCTTTGGTTTTGCTTTTTGAGGATGGTAAACACTGAAGCAGAATGAGTTCAGAAAACTTAGCAAGGACGTTAAAATATTATCCAAACGGCGGACATGTATCCATGAAAATATGAAGAAGCTGCTTAGGTTGTGAAGCAGCAGAGAGGACACGGACAGAAGTCCACTTTCTAAGGTAAATGTTGTATTTTATTACAAACCCCGTTTCCGTATGAGTTGGGAAATTGTGTTAGATGTAAATATAAACAGAATACAATGATTTGCAAATCCTTTTCAAGCCATATTCAGTTGAATATGCTACAAAGACAACATATTTCATGTTCAAACTCATTTTTGCAAATAATAATTAACTTAGAATTTCATGGCTGCAACACGTGCCAAAGTAGTTGGGAAAGGGCATGTTCACCACTGTGTTACATCACCTTTTCTTTTAACAACACTCAATAAACGTTTGGGAACTGAGGAAACTAATTGTTGAAGCTTTGAAAGTGGAATTCTTTCCCATTCTTGTTTTATGTAGAGCTTCAGTCCTTCAGTCCGCTGTCGTATTTTACGCTTCATAATGCGCCACACATTTTCCATGGGAGACATGTCTGGACTGCAAGCGGGTCAGGAAAGAGCCCGCACTCTTTTTTTTACGAAGCCACGCTGTTGTAACACGTACTGTAGCTTGGCATTGTCTTGCTGAAATAAGCAGGGGCGTCCATGAAAAAGACGGCGCTTAGATGGCGGAATATGTTGTTCCAAAACCTGTATGTACCTTTCAGCATTAATGGTGCCTTCACAGATGTGTAAGTTACCCATGCCTTGGGCACTAATGCACCCCCATACCATCACACATGCTGGCTTTTACACTTTGCGCCTATAACAATCCGGATGGTTATTTTCCTCTTTGTTCCGGAAGACACCACGTCCACAGTTTCCAAATATAATTGGAAATGTGGACTCGTCAGACCACAGAACACTTTTCCACTTTGCATCAGTCCATCTTAGATGAGCTCGGGCCCAGAGAGGCCGGCGGCGTTTCTGGATGTTGTTGATAAATGGCTTTCCCTTTGCATAGTGGAGCTTTAACTTGCACTTACAGATGTAGCGACCAACTGTATTTAGTGACAGTGGTTTTCTGAAGTGTTCCTGAGCCCATGTGGTGATATCCTTTAGAGATTGATGTGGGTTTTTGATACAGTGCCGTCTGAGGGCTCGAACGTCACGGTCATTCAATGTTGGTTTCCGGCCATGCCGCTTACGTGGAGTGATTTCTCCAGATTCTCTGAACCTTTTGATGATATTATGGAGCGTAGATGTTGAAATCCTTAAATTTCTTGCAATGTCACTTTGAGAAAGGTTGTTCTTAAACTGTTTGACTATTTGCTCACACAGTTGTGGACAAAGGGGTGTACCTCGCCCCATCCTTTCTTGTGAAAGACTGAGCATTTTTTGGGAAGCTGTTTTTATAGCCAATCATGGCACCCACCTGTTCCCAATTAGCCTGCACACCTGTGGGATGTTCCCAATAAGTGTTTGATGAGCATTCCTCAACTTTATCAGTATTTATTGCCACCTTTCCCAACTTCTTTGTCACGTGTTGCTGGCATCAAATTCTAAAGTTAATGATTTTTTGCAACAACAACAAAAAGTTTATGAGTTTGAACATGAAATATGTTGTCTTTGTAGCATATTCAACTGAATATGGCTTGAAAAGGATTTGCAAATCATTGTATTCTGTTTATATTTACATCTAACACAATTTCCCAGCTCATATGGAAACGGGGTTTGAACACGCAGTACCTGAAGTGTTTTCCAGAGATGGCGTGCAGCTCCTCGGCCACGGCGCAGTAGACGCTGGTCTGGGCGCCCTCACGAGGCGTCTTCAGAAAGATGGAGAAGAAGCCGAAGAGGATCATCATCAGGGTGGAGTGCCTGGTCAGGTCAGAGTTCACCGTGCCGGGGTGGACGGAGTTGACGGTCACGTTGCAGCCTGAGAGAGCCAGCGTGGGAAGTGAAGTGACTCCACCCACCCTCAAGATGACACCTTCTTCTACCTCCCTGTGAGGCAGGATGTGGGTGTTGTACCTTTCAGGCGGCGAGCAAGCTCCCGGGCAAAGAGCACGTTGGCCAGCTTGCTCTGGCAGTACGCCAGGCCGCTGTTGTAGCTGCCCTGGCTGTGCAGGTCGTGGAGGCGGATCCAGCCGAAGTTGTGCGCCAGGGACGACACCACCACGATCCTGGATGGAGCGCTGCGCTTCAACAGGCCGATGAGGAGGGAGGTCAACAGGAAGTGACCTGGCAGGTAGGACAGGAGTGGCCGTGTTGGATTGATCGAGAACAATCTACATTTTCTACAGGACAAGAACCCACAAACTGATAGAGAGATGGCGAAGGGACCTTCTATTTCATTCAAAATTGTTGCAAATTGAATCAACCCAACATTTTACAAACAGTCAAGTCTCACCCAAGTGGTTGACGCCGATGTGCATCTCGAAGCCGTCGTTGGTTTTGGTGTAGGGACACATCATGACTCCTGCATTGTTGACCAGGACGTGAAGCTGCGTGAAGTCTGCACCACAACATCGAGTATGAAACTGTTAGAATAATTGTTTCTGAATTATAACAAAAAACTTTGTATTACATTGTGTTCCAGACAAGAAGACAAAAGGCTGAAACCTTCCAAGAAGAATGCTGGTAAAACTCCACTCGGACTTCCAAGCGGACAGATGGCAGGATCTGCCCAACTTCCAGAAGTACTCTTTTTGAAGTATTTTTACGAACTCTCTTTCAAATATTTTATGGGACTCTCTTTGAACGATTTCATGGAACTCTTTTTGAACTGTTCGGGAACCGAAGGCAACGCTGTTTACGACCCACTTCCCTGAGGAAGCAGCTGCGGTAAAGGAGGGGGGAGGAAATCAAATAAAGAAGGATGAGTAGGATCTTGGGGCAGAGCGTGGTGCAGGACTGTACAGACATGTCTCTCTTCAGATCTGAGTCCAAATCTAATTGTGACTCTGTTTTATTCGTTGCCTTTTGTCTTGTTTAATAGATGTCATCAGTGTTTGAACCTGACAGAAACACCAACAAAGAAGACACATCATGACTCCGGCATTGTTGACCAGGACGTGAAGCTGCGTGAAGTCTGCACCACAACATCGAGTATGAAACTTAGAATAATTGTTTCTGAATTATCACAAAAAACTTTGTATTACATTGTGTTCCAGACAAGAAGACAAAAGGCTGAAACCTTCCAAGAAGAATGCTGGTAAAACTCCACTCGGACTTCCAAGCGGACAGATGGCAGGATCTGCCCAACTTCCAGAAGTACTCTTTTTGAAGTATTTTTACAAACTCTCTTTCAAATATTTTATGGGACTCTCTTTGAACGATTTCATGGAACTCTTTTTGACCTGTTCGGGAACCGAAGGCAACTTAAGGAGGGGGGAGGAAATCAAATAAAGAAGGATGAGTAGGATCTTGGGGCAGAGCGTGGTGCAGGACTGTACAGACAGTACAGTGGCCATGTCTCTCCTCAGATCTGAGTCCAAATGTAATTCTGAATGTTTTATTCGTTGCCTTTTGTCTTGTTTAATAGATGTCATCAGTGTTTGAACCTGACAGAAACACCAACAAAGAAGACACATCATGACTCCTGCGTTGTTGACCAGGACGTGAAGCTGCGTGAAGTCTGCACCACAACATCGAGTATGAAACTGTTAGAATAATTGTTTCCGAATTATCACAAAAAACTTTGTATTACATTGTGTTCCAGACAAGAAGACAAAAGGCTGAAACCTTCCAAGAAGAATGCTGGTAAAACTCCACTCGGACTTCCAAGCGGACAGATGGCAGGATCTGCCCAACTTCCATAAGAACTCTTTTTGAAGTATTTTTACGAACTCTCTTTCAAATATTTTATAGGAATCTCTTTGAACTATTTTATGGAACTCTTTTTGAACTGTTCGGGAACTGAAGGCAACTTAAGGAGGGGGGAGGAAATCAAATAAAGAAGGATGAGTAGGATCTTGGGGCAGAGCGTGGTGCAGGACTGTACAGACAGTACAGTGGCCATGTCTCTCCTCAGATCTGAGTCCAAATTTAATTCTGTCTGTTTTATTCGTTGCCTTTTGTCTTGTTTGCTAGATGTCATCAGTGTTTGAACCTGACAGAAACACCAACAAAGAAGACACATCATGACTCCTGCATTGTTGACCAGGACGTGAAGCTGCGTGAAGTCTGCACCACAACATCAAGTATGAAACTTAGAATAATTGTTTCTGAATTATCACAAAAAACGTTGTATTACATTGTGTTCCAGACAAGACGACAAAAGGCTGAAACCTTCCAAGAAAATGCTGGTAAAACTCCACTCGGACTTCCAAGCGGACAAATGGCAGGATCTGCCCAACTTCCAGAAGAACTCTTTTTGAAGTATTTTTACGAACTCTCTTTCAAATATTTTATAGGAATCTCTTTGAACTATTTTATGGGACTCTCTTTGAACGATTTTATGGAACTCTTTTTGAACTGTTCGGGAACCGAAGGCAACTTAAGGAGGGGGGAGGAAATCAAATAAAGAAGGATGAGTAGGATCTTGGGGCAGAGCGTGGTGCAGGACTGTACAGACATGTCTCTCCTCAGATCTGAGTCCAAATCTAATTCTGTCTGTTTTATTCGTTGCCTTTTGTCTTGTTTAATAGATGTCATCAGTGTTTGAACCTGACAGAAACACCAACAAAGAAGACGTCCTGCGTTGTTGACCAGGACGTGAAGCTGCGTGAAGTCTGCACCACAACATCAAGTATGAAACTGTTAGAATAATTATTTCCGAATTATCACAAAAAACTTTGTATTACATTGTGTTCCAGACAAGAAGACAAAAGGCTGAAACCTTCCAAGAATGCTGGTAAAACTCCACTCGGACTTCCAAGCGGACAGATGGCAGGATCTGCCCAACTTCCAGAAGTACTCTTTTTGAAGTATTTTTACGAACTCTCTTTCAAATATTTTATAGGAATCTCTTTGAACGATTTCATGGAACTCTTTTTGAGCTGTTCGGGAACCGAAGGCAACTTAAGGAGGGGGGAGGAAATCGAATAAAGAAGGATGAGTAGGATCTTGGAGCAGAGCGTGGTGCAGGACTGTACAGACAGTACAGTGGCCATGTCTCTCCTCAGATCTGAGTCCAAATTTAATTCTGTCTGTTTTATTCGTTGCCTTTTGTCTTGTTTAATAGATGTCATCAGTGTTTGAACCTGACAGAAACACCAACAAAGAAGACACATCATGACTCCTGCATTGTTGACCAGGACGTGAAGCTGCGTGAAGTCTGCACCACAACATCGAGTATGAAACTGTTAGAATAATTATTTCCGAATTATAACAAAAAACTTTGTATTACATTGTGTTCCAGACAAGAAGACAAAAGGCTGAAACCTTCCAAGAAGAATGCTGGTAAAACTCCACTCGGACTTCCAAGCGGACAGATGGCAGGATCTGCCCAACTTCCAGAAGAACTCTTTTTGAAGTATTTTTACGAACTCTCTTTCAAATATTTTATAGGATTCTCTTTGAACGATTTCATGGAACTCTTTTTGAGCTGTTCGGGAACCGAAGGCAACGTTGTTTACGACCCACTTCCCTGAGGAAGCAGCTGCGGTAAAGGAGGGGGGAGGAAATCAAATAAAGAAGGATGAGTAGGATCTTGGGGCAGAGCGTGGTGCAGGACTGTACAGACATGTCTCTCTTCAGATCTGAGTCCAAATCTAATTGTGACTCTGTTTTATTCGTTGCCTTTTGTCTTGTTTAATAGATGTCATCAGTGTTTGAACCTGACAGAAATACCAACAAAGAAGACGTCCTGCATTGTCGTGAAGCTGCGGGAAGTCTGCACCACAACATCGAGCATGAAACACCAACGAAGAAGTAACACACACTTCCTGTTTCTTCACCTGTCAGGAATTGCTGCGCGAAAGATCGTATGGAGCAGGTGTCGGCCAGGTCCAGCCCCCGCACCTCCAGGCGTGCTTCGGGATACGAGAGCCTGATGCTGGCGGCCGCCTCCTCGCCTTTGTCCACGTCCCGACACGCCATGATCACCTGCGCTCCTGTGAGGTGACAACATCCTCCCAACTGATTCCTCCAACCTCAGGTCTGTCTATAGTCACCTCGGGTTGCCAGGTCCAGGGCCGTCTCCTTGCCGATGCCGGTGTTGGCCCCAGTGATGAGGACCGTCTTCCCGTCCAGGCGAGCCAGGGACTTGCACCTTCCTCCTGCTGCATAGCTTCTATTGAGAAGATGGTAACCATGACAACAAGGCCAGGGGGCAAATGGTGGTCAAGTCGTCCCTCGCGACATCACACTTTACTCTCCGATGGATTTATTTTTTAAAGGCCTACTGAAATGAGATGTTCTTATTTAAACGGGGATAGCAGCTCCATTCTATGTGTCATACTTCATCATTTCGCCATATTTTTGCTGAAAGGATTTAGTAGAGAACATCCACGATAAAGTTGGGAACTTTTGGTCGCTAATAAAAAAGCCTTGCCTGTACCGGAAGTAGCAGACGATGTGCGCGTGACGTCACGGGTTGTGGAGCTCCTCACATCTGAACATTGTTTACAATCATGGCCACCAGCAGCCAGAGCGATTCGGACCGAGAAAGCGACGATTTCCCCGTTAATTTGAGCGAGGATGAACAATTTGTGGATGAGGAAATTTAGAGTGAAGGCCTAGAAAAAAAAAAGGCAAGGGCAGTGAGAGTGATTCCGATGTTTTTAGACACATTTACTACGATAATTCTGGGAAATCCCTTATCTGCCTATTGTGTTGCTAGTGTTTTAGTGAGTTAAATAGTACCTTAAAATCGGAGGGGTGTGGCCATGGGTGTGTTGACGCCAAAGTCTCTGAGAGAAGTCACGGCAGCTGCAGGAGGACGCTGGCTACGCTGATCTCCAGTAAGAGGCAACTTATTTCCACAATTTTCTCATCGAAAACTGCCGGTTGACATGTAGTCGGGATCCATGTTCGCTTGACCGCTCTGATCCATAATTTTAAACAAGGAAACATGGTGTGGTGCATTATGAAGCGTAAAATAGGACAGCGGACTGTTGAACAACTGAAGCTCTACATAAAACAAGAATGGGAAAGAATTCCACTTTCAAAGCTTCAACAATTAGTTTCCTCAGTTCCCAAACGTTTATTGAGTGTTGTTAAAAGAAAAGGTGATGTAACACAGTGGTGAACATGCCCTTTCCCAACTACTTTGGCAGGTGTTGCAGCCATGAAATTATAAGTTAATTATTATTTGCAAAAAAAAAACAAAGTTTATGAGTTTAAACATCAAATATGTTGTCTTTGTAGCATATTCAACTGAATATGGCTTGAAAAGGATTTGCAAATCATTGTATTCTGTTTATATTTACATCTAACACAATTTCCCAACTCATATGGAAACGGGGTTTGTATATATATATATATATATATATATACATATATATATATATATATACACACACACATATGTATATATTTATATACAATTTTTTTTTTAATTCATTTTAATTAGTAAACATGTTTTTTTAAACTAAATTACCCATTAAGAGCGTTAAACAAGGATTTATTCTATTATGTTCATTAGTTTCATGTAAGTGCATTATTTTATTCATTCATAGTTTTTTTTACGAAGGTGTTACATTTACTCAAAGAAATTTTGGAGATAAAGTGTACTTTAATGCAACATATTTTGTCCTTTTACTTGAGTATTATTGTGAACAACTACCTAGTTTCATTCTGATCCCTTCAATTTGTTTTGACATCACTATTATTATTACTTACTTAATGGATGTTTACATTTGACTTTACTTGCGTCCTATTATTGTAAAGTAACGATACTCTTGATTATAATTAGTGTCTACTCTAACCAGCTGTGTATAAAAATGCCAAATTATAAAATCAAAAAAGTGATGAATCAATACTGGTGACGCACACACGAGCTCGTACGAGCGCCTCACCGAACGCATTCGGCTTCCGAACCAATCGCATCGCTGACCACGCCCATCACGACTTGGTCCCGCCCACATGCTGCCTCCTGATAGGCCCAAATCGCAGCAGTTCCTCCGTACGGGGAACGCCCCCCTCAGATCCGCTCCCGCGTTCTTCTTTCCAATTGATTTTCTCTCGGTAAATAGTCGGGAATTAATCCAATAAATGCATCCAACGTACGTTTTTCTTGTTGTTGTTGAAACGTAAATGCCCTTGGCTATGAAAATAGCGAGTGTCAGTGAGGTGAAATGTAACGTGCTGCCAAACGGAGCCTCCTACGTCACATGCCGAGCGCCAAAAGATTCCTTCTTACCGTATGTGCGGCGCGAATAAAACCACCAGCAATGTCGCCAAGCCGACGACGGCGACCAATATTAAAAACCACATCTTTGGAGCTGCAGGACGCTGCTGCACTGCTTGCTAGCTCAACAGCTGATGAGGCCAGCGATGACGCGGGAAGGGGATTGTGGGAAGTGTAGTTCTATACAGGCTACACTATCTTTACGCGAACTGCATCATGGGATTTGTGGTTCTTTCTGCTTGTTAGCCAGGAGGCGTGAGAAGAGTCTTGGTAATTTGACTTCAAGCTTAAATTGTTGTTAACGAGGACATAATCATCTCTTTGCAATTTGTGTACTGAAGACCATACACGCTAGTACTTGTTCACACAGAAAGAGATCAAATTTGGTATTTTTATTAACGACTATAACATAGAAATGTTTGTCAACATTAATATGCTCAAGGCAAAAAAAAAAAGTTGTACATAAATGTTGATTATGAAAGTACCCCAAAAGGGAATAAGCGGTAGAAAATAGATGGATGGATGGACCTACGTTTTTAATTGGCTTAATGCAGGGGTGCCCAAACTTTTTCCACAGAGGGCCGCACACGGAAAAATTTAATCGTGCGGGGGCCATTTTGATATTTTTCATTTTCACACCATAACAAAATATATGGATTTCTTTTTTAATCCTTAGGGCTCCTGGGGAGCATAGAGGGTCTCAGACACTAAAATGTTAAAAATAAGTCCAATTATTATTATGATTTTTTTATTTAATGCTTACAGTAAATCTCTATATCAACTTGAGGTTGATATAAAGTAAAACAAATAAGGTTTTATGCCTTTTTTGTTAAAGACAAATTTGTTTTTTATAGTAAAACTGAAATATGCAGTATTTAGATAGATGGATAGTACTTTATTGATTCCTTCAGGAGAGTTCCTTTATTCAGCAATTAAAGTCCTCAAAGATCAATAATGCAGGACACCATTGATTTTAATTATTTAATATTTTTGAGTAATCACAGTGAAAAGTTAAATAAAATCCTACTAAATATATTTCAGATCCGAAAGGTTCCCCACTCATAAAGTGATGCATTTTTATTAGTTTTTTTTTTTACTTTTAACACTTACATTTCAAGATCAACTTCTGATATATCTGTCGATTTTAAGTGTGAACTATTATTTTGTTTGTTTTATGCTCTTTTGTCAAAACTTTGATGTTTTTATATGGCAACCACACAACATATGCAATATTTTTTCCACATAAAACATTTTAAAGTGATAATTTTTAAGTTATAATTCAATATAACATAGATTTTTTTGTCCTTTTTTTTGAGCAATGGAAAAAAAAGAAAATTGTCAGGCTTTCCTCTGACAGTTTGACTACGTTTTAGTTTTTTCCTCTGCATTTGTTTGTTTCATCTGTGTTTAGTATTTCCTGTCCGTACTTCCTGTCTAGTGCTCTTATTTTGGTTTGGTTTCCTGTCTGTCTCCCTGTGTCCTGTTTTCACTCAGCTGCGGCTGATTGGCACCTGGCCACACCTGTAGTCAATCAGCCCGCTCCTATTTAACCTGCTTTGTTCCTCCAGTCAGGGCTGGATCATTTGTATTGTCGTGTCAATGTCATTTTCTACTTGTCATTCCTACTGGTCGTGTGAATGCAGCGTAGCGGTAAGCTATATTTGGTAGATGTTTTGTAGCTTACTGTTTTTTGTTCCCTGCTTCCGATTAGTTGGTTCATAGCCCTTAGTTTGTTATATCAGCCCATGTGCGTGCTTTTTGTTTGTTCTAGTTGTAGTATTTTATATTAAAATCATGTTTGCTCACTCCATGCCTGCCTCCATCTCTGCATCTTGGGGTTCGTCACCAAATAACTCTGACAAAAATAAAGACAAAAGGAAAAAAAACTGCCTACATGGCAGCTTTGTGTCAACATTGCCACTTTTTCTCTTTAGATTTCACCTCATTCCACTTTTTTAAATGTTTATTTTTTTATTTTTGCAATACTATCAATTTTGCCATTTTTGCAGAATGTGTGGCGGGTCAGTAAATGATTAGCTGCGGGCCACAAATGGCCCCCGGGCCGCATTTTGGACACGCCTGCCTTAAAGGTTTACAATTATCAATGAAATATTGGAGGATGATTAAGAGTACAAAACCCCTAAGTTGATACCTTTATTCAAGAAAAAGTAAAATGATTTAAGTAGCCCCTTTTGTCATTTTTTTAATTATTATTGATGTACAAAACAGTTCCGGGTGTCCCAAGTTACCGGAGAGTTATGTAAGGAGGAGTTTTGTACCTCCAGAGTTGCCGTAGGGCTGTGACGTAGTGGGGGCGTGGTTGTTGAAGAAGGTGTGTGATGGTCTCATTATACTATTGGCTAACTTTTATAAATGTAAGTTTCTCAATACCCGAACTGTTTTTTGTGCCTCTAAAAAGATTTAAAACTCAACTTTAAAACACTCACCACCTCTAACAACCTGTGAAAACGATGATGCTGTGTTCCAAATTTAAATTATATATTTACTTAAATTGAATGAGCCTATGGCTTTGCACTTAGTTTGTTTACATATATATATATATATATATATATATATATATATATGTATATATATGTGTGTGTATTCTATTTTAGTTACTTTGAATTTACAACCCCCTGGCGCTGTTTTATTTTGTACTGTTTTTGTACTGTTTTCTACTTATTTTGATTATTGTTTCTCGTCTGTTTGTAAATGTTGAAATGTATAAATAAAGGTTTAAAAAAAGGTGTGTGAAGGTAGCATTAAAGAGCAGTGGCTCTCAGACCTGCTCTAATGTCTCAGGGTTATTTTGTTATTAGATAATAACACAGTAAAGGCGAACCCAAAACACTCTGCTACATTAATATTTATTATTATTTAATACTCTCTGTATTTGCTTTTGTTTTCGTTCCTTGACATGTTTCGCTGACGTTGAAAGCGCCGTGACTTTTGTGTGCATTATTAATGTATGTCTGTTGTTTAATTAAAACAATAAAATACCATTTAAAAATAAATTTCTTCACACAGAAGACACCGGTAAAAGCGGTCTTAGCAGCGCCTGATCAGAATACTTATCCAGTTAATTTAAATGTTTAGGCCAGCTCCAAAAATTTCAAATTCATGTCATATTGTACAAATGTTTTGTATACTTGTTTTATTGGACACTTGAAATATTTCACTCCTGTGTGTTCGAAATTTTGGCATGGCGGTTCTAAGGGACACCTTTAATCACGTGGGCCGGCATCCATAAACATCGTCTTACTGGCGCTGACGAGACGCGGGGCCGCCATCTTGGAGTGGTGATCCGCTCCACTCAGTGCAATTTATTTAACAGGAGCAATGAACTGTCATTCATCTCACCTCACTGAATATTATTATTTTCACTCCCCTTTTTCGTCATTCATGTAGCTATGATTAAGGACACATGTTTTATTGTTAATAGTTTGCTTAACAGTAATATATAATTCTTATATGCTATAAGTGACCAGATCAAAACTGGGAATATAATCGAAGGGGAAAAAAACGCTCAGCTATTTTTAAGTTAAATAAACAATATGATTAGGTTATATATATATATATAAATGGGTTGTACCTGTACAGCGCCTTTCTACCTTCAAGGTACTCAAAGCGATTTGACACTACTTCCACATTCACACACTGATGGAGGGAGCTGCCATGCAAGGCGCTAACCAGCACCCATCAGGAGCAAGGGTGAAGTGTCTTGCTCAAAATTAAAATGTATTTATTATTCTTTACAATAATAAAAAAAAAATTGAACATTGATTTAAATTGTCAGGAAAGAAGAGGAAGGAATTTAAAAGGTAAAAAGGTATATGTGTTTAAAAATCCTAAAATCATTTTTAAAGTTGTATTTTTTCTGTAAAATTGTCTTTCTGAAAGTTATAAGAAGCAAAGTAAAAACCTTAAACAAGTGAAGACCAAGTCTTTAAAATATTTTCTTGGATTTTCAAATTCTATTTGAGTTTTGTCTCTCTTAGAATTAAAAATGTCCAGCAAAGCGAGACCAGCTTGCTAGTAAATAAATAAAATGTAAAAAATAGAGGCAGCTCACTGGTAAGTGCTGCTATTTGAGCTATTTTTAGAACAGGCCAGCGGGCGACTCATCTGGTCCTTACGGGCGACCTGGTGCCCGCGGGCCCCGCCTTGGTGACCCCTGGAACTTTAGCATCTTTATTTTCTACCTGTCAACTGTCAGTTTAGCATCTTTGTTTTCTACCTGTCAACTGTCAGTTTAGCATCTTTGTTTTCTACCTGTCAACTGTCAGTTTAGCATCTTTGTTGTCTACCTGTCAACTGTCACTTTAGCATCTTTGTTTTCTACCTGTCAACTGTAAGTTTAGCATCTTTGTTTTCTACCTGTCAACTGTCAGTTTAGCATCTTTGTTTTCTACCTGTCAACTGTAAGTTTAGCATCTTTGTTTTCTACCTGTCAACTGTCAGTTTAGCATCTTTGTTTTCTACCTGTCAACTGTCAGTTTAGCATCTTTGTTTTCTACCTGTCAACTGTCAGTTTAGCATCTTTGTTTTCTACCTGTCAACTGTCAGTTTAGCATCTTTGTTTTCTACCTGTCAACTGTCAGTTTAGCATCTTTGTTTTCTACTTGTCAACTGTCAGTTTAGCATCTTTGTTTTCTACCTGTCAACTGTCAGTTTAGCATCTTTGTTTTCTACCTGTCAACTGTCAGTTTAGCATCTTTGTTTTCTACCTGTCAACTGTCAGTTTAGCATCTTTGTTTTCTACCTGTCAACTGTCAGTTTAGCATCTTTGTTGTCTACCTGTCAACTGTCAGTTTAGCATGTTTGTTGTCTACCTGTCAACTGTCAGTTTAGCATCTTTGTTGTCTACCTGTCAACTGTCAGTTTAGCATCTTTGTTTTCTACCTGTCAACTGTCAGTTTAGCATCTTTGTTTTCTACCTGTCAACTGTCACTTTAGCATCTTTGTTGTCTACCTGTCAACTGTCAGTTTAGCATCTTTGTTTTCTACCTGTCAACTGTCAGTTTAGCATCTTTGTTGTCTACCTGTCAACTGTCAGTTTAGCATCTTTGTTGTCTACCTGTCAACTGTCAGTTTAGCATCTTTGTTTTCTACCTGTCAACTGTCAGTTTAGCATCTTTGTTGTCTACCTGTCAACTGTCAGTTTAGCATCTTTGTTGTCTACCTGTCAACTGTCAGTTTAGCATCTTTGTTGTCTACCTGTCAACTGTCAGTTTAGCATCTTTGTTGTCTACCTGTCAACTGTCAGTTTAGCATCTTTGTTGTCTACCTGTCAACTGTCAGTTTAGCATCTTTGTTTTCTACCTGTCAACTGTCAGTTTAGCATCTTTGTTTTCTACCTGTCAACTGTCAGTTTAGCATCTTTGTTTTCTACCTGTCAACTGTATGTTTAGCATCTTTGTTTTCTACCTGTCAACTGTCAGTTTAGCATCTTTGTTGTCTACCTGTCAACTGTCAGTTTAGCATCTTTGTTTTCTACCTGTCAACTGTCAGTTTAGCATCTTTGTTTTCTACCTGTCAACTGTCAGTTTAGGCTACTCGCCGGCTCCTCATCACCACTTCAAGATGGCGGCCCAATTTCTCGCGTCACAGCAGCCAATGCTGCGTCTACTTATAACATGTCTGTGGTTGTCTAGCTCGTAGATATCTATGGGCTTGTTTACGAAGGCAAATGTCTAAGCTATCGGTGGCACTTACTTGTCTTAAATCTTCCATTAAAGAAAAAGTAAGCCAACGTTGAGTCACAAAGATGTCGTCGGAGGAGTTTGAGAAGTTGCATGAAATGTACAAGTCATTGTTTGAAGAGTTGAAGCTGATGCCGGCCCGGCTGCTAAGAAGCCATGCAGGTAAACACATTTAAACAGCAGTTGTTTACCTTTCTAACTTCAACGTGTGTGTTTTGTGTGCCTGCAGAGGAGAAGAAGAGCTTGCTGAGGGCCTTCGAGGAGAGGAAGGGCGAGGCTGAGGAAATTGTGAGCCGCCTTCTTTGTTTAATGACAACTGTTAGCTAGCTAGCTAATGCTAGTCAGCTAACACTTCAATAAGTTCACCTGCATCATCTAATATGGAACACAAGAGCTGTAGAAACTGTCACTATCTTGTTGTTATGTCGCCTATCCTTCACAATCTTTATGAAAGTCATGATAACGGTTATCTGAGGTCGGGTCGCGGGGACAGCAGCCTAAGCAGGGAAGCCCAGACTTCCCTCTCCCCAGCCACTTGGTCCAGCTCTTGGTCCCGAGGCGTTCCCAGGCCAGCCAAGAGACATAGTCTTCCCAACGTGTCCTGGGTCTTCCCCGTGGCCTCCTACCGGTCCGGCTTGCCCGAAACACCTCCCTAGGGAGGCGTTCGGGTGGCATCCTGACCAGAAGCCCCAACCACCTCATCTCATCTGGCTCTCCTCTCTGAGCTGCCACTTTATCGTGGTGGAGGAGTTTGAGTGTCCCAATGATCCAAGGAGCTATGTTGTCCGGGGGCTTCCGTGCCCCCTGTTGGGGTCTCCCAAGGCAAACAGGTCCTAGGTGAGGGATCAGACAAAGAGCATCTCGAACACCTCAATGAGGAATAACAATGAAGGACCCAGATTTCCCTCGCCTGGACGCGGGTCACCGGGGCCCCCCTTTTGGAGCCAGGTCCGGAGGTGGGGCAGGATGGCAAGCAACTAGAGTCACCCCTCCAATGGGCTCACCACCCATAGCAGGGCCATAGAGGTCGGGTACAATGCGAGCTGGGCGGCAGGGAACTTGGCGGTCCGATCCTCGGCTACAGAAGCTAGCTCTTGGAACGTCACGGATCTACACTGTATTGCCAAAAGTATCTGGCTACCTGCTACCTGCCTTGACCCACATATGAAGTTGAAGTACAAACCCATTCCTAACCCACAGGGTTCAATATGACCCTTTGCAGCCATTGCAGCTTTAACTCTTCTGGGAAGGCTGTCCACAAGGTTGCGGAGTGTCGTTATAGCAATTTTCCACCATTCTTCCAAAAGCGGTTGGTCGAGAAGGCCTGGCTTTCAGTCGCCGTTCTAAGGGTGTTCTATCTGTTTCAAGTCAGGACTCTGTGCAGGCCAGTCAAGTTCATCTGCAGCAGACTCTGTCATCCATGTCTTTATGGACCTTGCTTTGTGTGCACTGGTGCACAGTCATGTTGGATTTTAGCATACTTCCCAATCCTCCCAATTTTCCCGGGAGACTCCCAAATTTCAGTGCCCCTCCCCAAAATCTCCCGGGGCAACCATTCTCCCGAATTTCTCCCGATTTCCACCCGGACAACAATATTGGGGGCGTGCCTGAAAAGGAGACTATTATATATATGTCTCCGTTATCCATAGGTTTATCTATAACCCATAAAGTAGGCAGGCACGGAACTATTTCTCACAACAGCCACATTCCCATCAAAACTACGGCAAGTAGTAATGTCCAAAAACGTAACAGCGACGAAGCAGAAGAACAAAGTCTTTGCAGTTGATTCAATTGAGTATCTATTGAACAGGATTTTCAAATCATTTTAGTCCGTCTTTATTTACAATTTGCACAAGGTAGCAACTTCACTGCTTTGGGGTTTTGTAAGACACAATAACAGCCTGTCATTTCAGTTGCAAGGAATGGAAGACGAGCTGCAGGATGCGCCGCAGTCCTTCAAAAATCCGATGAGGACAAAGCTGCGCTTGTACCAACGGGACCTGGCCAAGCTGCAGAGGGACATGAAGAACTCTAACCCGGGTTCTGCGAAGTCGGATGGCGTCTATTCATCACAAAACCAGCAAAGTGTGAGTTTGGAACCGTGGACACGTCAGCTTGGGATTTTTGTCAGCGGTGGGAATGGAATACACTCACGCCAGGGGTGTCCAAAGTGCGGCCCGGGGGCCGTTTTTTTAACGGCCCCACGGCACATTTTAAAAATACGATTGAAAATGTTTTCAAACGTAAAAAGTGATATAAAGGAGCAAACGGGTGAAATGTAACAATGTTGACTCTAATAATACAAAGCTGCCATGCAGGCTGTTTCTTTCTTTAACCCTTGTGTTATGTTGGGAAAAAATGACATTGATTATGTTGCGGGTCGTTTTGACCCGTACTGTGTAAATGCACTCAAAACAGTCAAGAAAATAATAATAATAATAATGGTTTAGATTTATATCGCGCTTTTCTATTGTTAGATACTCAAAGCGCTCACAGAGAAGTGGGAACTCATCATTCATTCACACAATGGTGGTGGTAAGCTACATCAGTAGCCACAGCCGCCCTGGGGTAGACTGACGGAAGCGTGGCTGCCAGTTTGCGCCTACGGCCCCTCCGACCACCACCAATCATTCATTCATCATTCATTCACCAGTGTGAGCGGCACCGGGGGCAAAGGGTGAAGTGTCCTGCCCAAGGACACAACGGCAGCGACTTTGATGTCCATAGGTGGGAAGCGAACCTGCAACCCTCAGGTTTCTGGCACGGCCGCTCTACCCACTACGCCATGCCGCCCCTAAAAAATAGAAATAGGTTAAACCAATAACAATTTTATTTTAGGTTATATAAACATTTAGAAAGTGACATACAATACATTTTTTATTCCAATTGTATTATGTTAAGGGTCAATTTGACCCATTTCAGTTTTTGTGTTGATCAAAGTACTGGTTATCCTTGCTTTTTCTTGCTGAAATCTGGTGACTTTTCCCTCATCTAGGCTCATGAACTGGTGTGTGAATCTGGACACTTTGTTGTGTAGTGGAATGTTTGTGCAGAGTTTGTATAAAAAGATGTTGCGAGTCATTTTGACCCAGACGCTTTAATGTGGGTAAATAGCCAAAATAAACATGTCTCTTTGATGTACTTTTTACTTTGATGTACAATTGTTTGTATTTTGATTGTCTCTGAGACCCGGAGCCAGGTGTGTGAAGAGAGGGAACTTTCTCACACTTGTCTTTGTCTCCTCAGATGTCATCCTTCTGGAGCGCATTTTTTGGTGAGTTTGTCAAAGAGATGACATGAGAACAGTGACAAGGACAAGTGTGAGAAAGTTCCCTCTCTTCACACACCTGGCTCTGGGTCTCAGAGGCAATCAAAATACAAACAATTGTACATCAAAGTAAAAAGTACATCAAAGAGACAGGTTTATTTTGGCTATTTACCCATATTAAAGCGTCTGGGTCAAAATAACCCGCAACATCATCTTTGTATACAAACTCTGCAAGACATTCCACTACACAACAAAGTGTCCAGATTTTACACACCAGTTCATGACCCGAGATGAAGAAAACTCACCAAATTTCAGCAAGAAAAAGAAAGGATAACCAGTACTTTGATCAACACAAAAACTGAAATGGGTCAAATTGACCCTCAACATAATAGAAGGGTTAAAAAATAATAATGAATCAAAATCAATGTCATCCTGAATTATTGACCTATTCAAGGCTCCAATTACGTCACGTTAAATATTCCACTTTGAGATATTTTTTGGGGAAAATGTTGCATATTTTGTTTGCCATAGAAAAAACTCAGCTGTTTTTTCAAAGGGCCTAAAATGAACAAACAAAAAACATAAACAACAATAAAACTTATAATTGACAGATAGATTTGAAGATGATTTCGAGATTATTGTGTTAAAAGTAAACAGTAAAAAAAATATGATTTATTTTCTAACACTTTAATGAGTAGGACCCTTTTGGATCCCCAATTATTTTAGTGTGATTTGTTTTTTAATGTCATTGCTCAAAAATAATAATGAATTAAAATCAATGGTGTTAGGAGTTATTGACTATTTTAATGCTCCAATCAAATATTCCACATTAAAAAAATATTGGGTGATAATATTGCATATGGTCTTCACGGTGGCAGAGGGGTTAGTGCGTCTGCCTCACAATACGAAGTTCCTGCAGTACTGGGTTCAATCCCAGGCACGGGATCTTTTTGTGTGGAGTTTGCATGTTCTCCCCGTGACTGCGTGGGTTCCCTCCGGATACTCCGGCTTCCTCCCACCTCCAAAGACATGCACCTGGGGATAGGCCCCTCCCACCTCCAAAGACATGCACCTGGGGATAGGCCCCTCCCACCTCCAAAGACATGCACCTGGGGATAGGCCCCTCCCACCCCCAAAGACATGCACCTTGGGATAGGCTCCTCCCACCTCCAAAGACATGCACCTGGGGATAGGCCCCTCCCACCTCCAAAGACATGCACCTGGGGATAGGCCCCTCCCACCTCCAAAGACATGCACCTGGGGATAGGCCCCTCCCACCTCCAAAGACATGCACCTGGGGATAGGTTGATTGGCAACACTAAATGGTCCCTAGTGTGTGAATGTTGTCTGTCTATCTGTGTTGGCCCTGCGATGAGGTGGCGACTTGTCCAGGGTGTACCCCGCCTTCCGCCTGATTGTAGCTGATATAGGCGCCAGCGCCCCCCGCGACCCCAAAAGGGAATAAGCGGTAGGAAATGGATGGATGGATGGAATATTGCATATTTTGTGGGGGTTTTTTTCCATCAAAAAACAGGGTTTTCTTTGACAAAAAGAGCATACAACTTAAATCTTTAAAATCATTATATTGACAGATCTGGAGATGTAAAACTTGAATAATGATACAACAAAATAATACTGAATATTGACACATATTTTATATTTTTTTGACAAAAACCCTTTGAAGTCCCCGGGATCAAGCCTGAGTGGAGGCCTAAATGTATATTGGTTATACATATATTGTATTGCTTTTTAAAATAACAAAATGTCCAAATGGCCCCCGCTTGCTTTGATTTTTCAGTCTGCGGCCCTAAGTGGAAAAAGTTTGGACACCCCTTGATTTATGCAAACATACTTGTTGAGGGTGATAAACATCTGGGTATTCATGTGACAATGATCATGAGATCTGCTCTGATAGAGTCCTCATTGTTGACTCATTGCTAAATGCAGGGCCATGACTCCAGACTTGTCCTCCGAGTTCAGTTCAAAACTTAACACCGACAAATTATTGTGAACTTTCGAGCACTCCTGTTGCATGAAGGAACTTGGACCAGTGTAAACCGTGTCAGATCCTAGCATTGACATTTAAAGGCCTACTGAAATGAGATGTTCTTATTCAAACCATTCTATGTGTCATACTTCATCATTTCGCCATATTGCCATATTTTTGCTGAAAGGATTTAGTAGAGAACATCCACGATAAAGTTGGCAACTTTTGGTCGCTAATAAAAAAGCCTTGCCTGAACCGGAAGTAGCAGACGATGTGCGCGTGACGTCACGGGTTGTGGAGCTCCTCACATCTGAACATTGTTTACAATCATGGCCACCAGCAGCTAGAGCGATTCAGACCGAGAAAGTGACAATAACCGCATTAATTTGAGCGGGGATGAAAGATTCGTGGATGAGGAAAGTGAGAGTGAAAGACTAGGAGAAAAAAAAGGGCGATTGCAGTGAGAGCCATTCAGATAATATTAGACACACTTACTAGGATAAATCTGGAAAATTCCTTATCTGCTTATTGTGTTACTAGTGTTTAGTGAGATTATATGGTACCTGAAAGTCAGAGGTGTGTGGCCACGGGTGTGTTGACGCCAAAGTCTCTGAGAGAATTTCACGGCAGCTGCAGGGGGACGCTGGCTCCGCTGATCTCCAGTAAGAGGCAACTTATTTCCACAATTTTCTCACCGAAAACTGCCGGTCGACATGTAGTCGGGATCCATGTTCGCCTAACCGCTCTGATCCATAATTTTAAACAAGGAAACATGGTGTGGCGCATTATGAAGCGTAAAATAGGACAGCGGAGACCCCGGACTGTTGAACGACTGAAGCTCTACATAAAACAAGAATGGCAACTTCTGGTCGCTAATAAAAAAGCCTTGCCTGTACCGGAAGTAGCAGACGATGTGCGCGTGACGTCACGGGTTGTGGAGCTCCTCACATCTGAACATTGTTTACAATCATGGCCACCAGCAGCGAGAGCGATTCGGACCGAGAAAGCGACAATTTCCCCATTAATTTGAGCGAGGATGAAAGATTCGGGGATGAGGATAGTGAGAGTGAAGGACTAGAAAAAAAAGGGCGATTGCTGTGAGAGCGATTCAGGGCGGCATAGCTCGGTTGGTAGAGCGGCCGTGCCAGCAACTTGAGGGTCGCAGGTTCGATTCCCGCTTCCGTCATCCTAGTCACTGCCGTTGTGTCCTTGAGCAAGACACTTTACCCACCTGCTCCCAGTGCCACCCACACTGGTTTAAATGTAACTTAGATATTGGGTTTCACTATGTAAAGCGCTTTGAGTCACTAGAGAAAAGCGCTATATAAATATAATTCACAATTCACTTCAGATGTTATTAAACACACTTACTAGGATAATTCTGGAAAATTCCTTATCTGCTTATTGTGTTGTTAGTGTTTTAGTGAGATTATATGGTACCTAAAAGTCGGAGGGGTGTGGTGACCGCCAGTGTCTCCGGTGGGAGGAGGTAATAGTCCGAAGCTGCAGGAGGACGCATGCTCCGCTCATAACTACGTTAAGAGCCGACTTATTACCACCATTTTCTCACCGAAACCTGCCGGTTGACATGTGGTCGGGATCCATGTTCGCTTAACCGCTCTGTTCCATAATAAAGCTTCCTTTTTGGGAATGTAAACAAGGAAACACCATCTGTGTTTGTGTGGCTAAAGGCTAAAAGCTTCCCACCTACAGCTTTCTTCTTTGACGTCTCCATTATTAATTGAACAAATTGCAAAAGATTCAGCAACACAGATGTCCAAAATACTGTGGAATTATGCGATTAAAGTAGACTACTTATAGCTTGGATTGGGCTGGAAAAAAAATGTCCGCTACAACCGGTGACGTCAAACACAAGCGTCATCATACCGCGACGTTTTCAACAGGATACTTGACGCGAAATTTAAAATTGCAATTTAGTAAACTAACCCGGCCGTATAGGCATGTGTTGCAAAAAAAGGGCGATTGCAGTGAGAGCAATTCAGATGTTATTAGACACATTTACTAGGATAATTCTGGAAAATTCCTTATCTGCTTATTGTGTTGCTAGTGTTTTAGTGAGATTATATGGTACATGAAAGTCGGAGGGGTGTGGTGACCGCCAGTGTCTCCGATGGGAGGAGGTAATAGTCCGCAGCTGCAGGAGGACGCAAGCTCCGCTCATAACTACGGTAAGAGCCAACTTATTACCACCATTTTCTCACCGAAACCTGCCGGTTGACATGTGGTCGGGATCCATGTTCGCTTGACCGCTCTGATCCATAGTAAAGCTTCATCTTCGGGAATGTAAACAAGGAAACACCGGCTGTGTTTGTGTGGCTAAAGGCTAAATGCTTCCCACCTACATCTTTCTTCTTTGACGTCTCCATTATTAATTGAAAAAATTGCAAAAGATTCAGCAACACAGATGTCCAAAATACTGTGGAATTATGCGATTAAAGTAGACTACTTATAGCTTGGATTGGGCTGGAAAAAAAATGTCCGCTACAACCGGTGACGTCAAACGCAAGCGTCATCATACCGCGACGTTTTCAACAGGATACTTGACGCGAAATTTAAAATTGCAATTTAGTAAAATAACCCGGCCGTATAGGCATGTGTTGCAAAAAAAGGGCGATTGCAGTGAGAGCAATTCAGATGTTATTAGACACATTTACTAGGATAATTCTGGAAAATTCCTTATCTGCTTATTGTGTTGCTAGTGTTTTAGTGAGATTATATGGTACATGAAAGTCGGAGGGGTGTGGTGACCGCCAGTGTCTCCGGTGGGAGGAGGTAATAGTCCGAAGCTGCAGGAGGACGCATGCTCCGCTCATAACTACGTTAAGAGCCGACTTATTACCACCATTTTCTCACCGAAACCTGCCGGTTGACATGTGGTCGGGATCCATGTTCGCTTAACCGCTCTGTTCCATAATAAAGCTTCCTTTTTGGGAATGTAAACAAGGAAACACCATCTGTGTTTGTGTGGCTAAAGGCTAAAAGCTTCCCACCTACAGCTTTCTTCTTTGACGTCTCCATTATTAATTGAACAAATTGCAAAAGATTCAGCAACACAGATGTCCAAAATACTGTGGAATTATGCGATTAAAGTAGACTACTTATAGCTTGGATTGGGCTGGAAAAAAAATGTCCGCTACAACCGGTGACGTCAAACGCAAGCGTCATCATACCGCGACGTTTTCAACAGGATACTTGACGCGAAATTTAAAATTGCAATTTAGTAAACTAACCCGGCCGTATAGGCATGTGTTGCAAAAAAAAGGGCGATTGCAGTGAGAGCGATTCAGATGTTATTAGACACATTTACTAGGATAATTCTGGAAAATTCCTTATCTGCTTATTGTGTTGTTAGTGTTTTAGTGAGATTATATGGTACATGAAAGTCGGAGGGGTGTGGTGACCGCCAGTGTCTCCGGTGGGAGAAGGTAATAGTCC
The DNA here is from genome assembly GCF_033978795.1 of Nerophis ophidion. Classification (NCBI taxonomy): domain Eukaryota; kingdom Metazoa; phylum Chordata; class Actinopteri; order Syngnathiformes; family Syngnathidae; genus Nerophis; species Nerophis ophidion. Next base: position 2,826,574 of record NC_084613.1, read on the forward strand.
GCAGCTGCAGGAGGACGCAAGCTCCGCTCATAACTACGGTAAGAGCCGACTTATTACCACAATGTTCTCACTGAAACCTGCCGGTTGACATGTGGTCGGGATCCATGTTCGCTTGACCGCTCTGATCCATAGTAAAGCTTCATCTTCGGGAATGTAAACAAGGAAACACCATCTGTGTTTGTGTGGCTAAAGGCTAAATGCTTCCCACCTACAGCTTTCTTCTTTGATGTCTCCATTATTAATTGAATAAATTGCAAAAGATTCAGCAACACAGATGTCCAAAATACTGTGGAATTATGCGATTAAATCAGACTACTTATAGCTTGGATCGGGCCTGGAAAAAAATGTCCGCTACAACCGGCGTCATCATACCGCGACGTCTTCAACAGGATACTTCGCGCGAAATTTAAAATTGCAATTTAGTAAACTAAAGCGGCCGTATTGGCATGTGTTGCAATGTTAATATTTCATCATTGATATATAAACTATCAGACTGTGTGGTCGCTAGTAGTGGCTTTCAGTAGGACTTTAAACCTCCTGGAAGCTTTGCAATAGTCTTTTGCCCGACAGGGTTGTGTTTATTCTCTCTCAAAATAGACCAACAGCAAATGTCCACCAGAGCAGTGTTTTTCAACCTTTTTTTGAGACAAAGCACATATTTTGCGTTGAAAAAATGCAGAGGCGCACCACCAGCAGAAATCATGAAAAAAATAAACCCAGTTGACAGTAAAAAGTGGTTGTGGTAATTGTTGGATGTGACTTTAAAGCATAAGCAAGCATGCAAGACTATAGCTCAGGGGAGGGAACTTATGTCTCTAGAGCCAGATGTGGCTCTTTTGAAGACTGCATCTGGCTCCCTGATCAAGCTTAGCCGACGTTGCTTAACGCGAGAAGTAATTAATAATTCCGCTGGTAATCAGTGTTAAAAATAACGTTCAAAATATAAAACATTCTCATGCATTTGAATCCATCCATCCGTTTCAAGAAGTCGCATTAATGGTCTAGAGTATTTGATTTATTATTGGTTACGTTCAGAATAACAATGTTATTAAAAAGAATAAGCGATGCAAGCATTTAGTTGTTGTAATCAGGGAAAGTCCAAATAAAAGAGGAGGCGTAGACGTCACTGTACAAGTGTACATGTCTACACCTTTCTCCTCATTGAGCTAAATGGAATCCTGTCTCTGTTTAATTCCTTGCTTCTTGTCTGTTTAATAGATGTCATCTGTGTTTGAACCTGACAGTTGTATTCAGTGTTAAAAATATTATACGGCTCTCACGGAAATACATTTTAAATATTTGGCTTTCATGGCTCTCTCAGCCTGAAAGGTTCCCGACTCCTGCTATATAGCTCTTCTCTCAAAGTAGGTGTAGTGTCACCACCTGTCACATCACACCTTGACTTATTTGGGCTTTTTTGCTGTTTTCGTGTGTGTAGTGTTTTTCTTCTTGTCTTGCGCTCCTACTTTGCTGGTTTCTCTCTTTTATTTTGGTATTTTCCTGTAGCAGTTTCATGTCTTTCTTGGAGCGATATTTTCCGCATCTTCTGTGTTTTAGCAATCAAGAATATTTCAGTTGTTGTTATCCTTCTGTGTGGGGATATTGTTGATTGTCATGTTCGGATGTACATTACATTGTAAACGCCGTCTTTGAAGTGAAATGAATTATATTTATATAGCGCTTTTCTCTAGTGACTCAAAGCGCTTTACATAGTGAAACCCGATAGCTAATAGGGATGCACCGATTAATCGGTAACCGAATATATTCGGCCGAATATGGCAAAAAAAGCCACATTCGGCCCTCGGTGGAATGAGTTAAAAACAAGGCCGAATAGTGGCGTGTGACGCAATTTTTTGACGCGGTGACGTTGGGATATGTTGTGTACCTGTATAAGTGTATGAGGTTACAAGCACACACTTAATTGAGATTTACTTGAGCCTTCTGTTTACATTATTAGCATATCTACTGTGGCTAAGCAGACTTTTGCCAAAAGGACAATAATTCATTTGTTGTGGGTTTATCCACTTTAATGCACTTTATTTTTTTTTGGAATGCATGTTTTGTTTGAAGGCCTAATATAAATGAAAAACTTTGTGCTTTTTTTGAAAAGCAAAGACTACTGGAATCTTAAAAAAATGTCAATATTCAATAAAAAATTACTTTATTTGAAAAACATGTCTAAATATTTATTCTAGGCTATTTATGCAATATTACAAAAATTATGAAAAACTGCATTCATTATTCGGTCTTCAGCCAAGCGTTCAATTTTTATTCGGCTTCGGCCACAAATTTTCATTTCGGTGCATCCCTAATATCTAAGTTACATTTAAAGCAGTGTGGGTGGCACTGGGAGCAGGTGGGTAAAGTGCCTTGCCCAAGGACACAACCGCAGTGACTAGGATGGCGGAAGCGGGAATCGAACCTGCAACCCTCAAGTTGCTGGCACGGCCACTCTACCAACCGAGCTATACCGCTGCACAGTAAGTCTTTGCTGTCGTCCAGCGTTCTGTTTTTGTGTACTTTGTAGCCAGTTCAGTTTTAGTTTGGTTCTGCATAGCCTTCCCTAAGCTTCAATGCTTTTTCTTACGAGTACTCACCTTTTGTTTATTTTTTGGTTTAAGCATTAGACACCTTTTTACCTGCACACTGCCTCCCGCTGTTTCCGACATCTACAAAGCAATTAGCTACCTGCTGCCACCTACTGATATGGAAGAGTATTACACAGTTCTAGATAAAACCGACAGGCAACAACAACACATAATCTGCAGACCTTAATTACTGGTTTGCAAAAAATACTTTTAACCCAGATAGGTGAAATTAGATAATCTCCCACGGCACAGTGGTTGAAAAACACCGCACTAGAGAATGCTGGTTCTCGAAATAATAATGGTGAAGGGAGAAGTCTGGCCTCCCTTTCTTAGTTTTCTGTAAATGTCGCCCTGAGAACAATTGTGTTGAATTCGGGTCTTTGTCCCCCTGTGCAGACACACCTGCAGTCGCAGAGGGCCTTGCTCCTGCAGGGCACCCAGTCTCTGAACAACGCCAGCCAGAGCATCGAGCGAAGTCAGCGCCTGGCCGCCGAGACGGAGCACATCGGCACGGACATCATCGAGGAGCTGGGAGAACAGCGGGAACAACTCGACCGCAGCAGGAACAGGGTCAGTTCGGGTGGTCTTGAAGGGGATCAGACGACACAAAAGTCACTTTTCTTACCTGCTGCTATTTAGTCTTTGTTTATGTTTAATGGAGCTAGACCGTGTTGTGTTTTATACACTAGTAGTAAAACTTTAAAGTCACATCTTAAGTGCACAGGAAGCCAGTGCAGGTGAGCCAGTATAGGTGTATATATATATGTATATAAAGGTATATACAGTATAGGTGTATATATATATGTATATAAAGGTTTTTCAGTATAGGTATATATGTATGTATATATGTATATAAAGGTATATACAGTATAGGTATATATGTATGTATATATGTATATAAAGGTATATACAGTATAGGTATATATTTATGTATATAAAGGTATATACAGTATAGGTATATATGTATGTATATGTGTATATAAAGGTATACACAGTATAGGTATATATGTATGTATATAAAGGTATATACAGTATAGGTATATATGTATGTATATATGTATATAAAGGTATATACAGTATAGGTATATATGTATGTATATATGTATATAAAGGTATATACAGTATAGGTATATATGTATGTATATATGTATATAAAGGTATACACAGTATAGGTATATATGTATGTATATAAAGGTATATACAGTATAGGTATATATGTATGTATATATGTATATAAAGGTATATACAGTATAGGTATATATGTATGTATATATGTATATAAAGGTATATACAGTATAGGCGTAATATGATCAAACTTTCTTGTTCTTCTCAAAAGTCTAGCAGCCGCATTTTGTACCAACTGTAATCTTTTAATGCTAGACATAGGGAGACCCCAAAATAATAGGTTACAGTAATCGGGACAAGACTTAACGAACGCATGAATAATGATCATTTTAGCGATATTACAGAGATGAAAGAAGGCCGTTTTAGTAACGCTCTGGATGTGTGACTCAAAGGACAGAGTTGGGTGGACGATAATAGCCAGACTCTTTACCGATTTGCCCTGTGTAATTGTTTGGTTGTCACATGTTAAGGTGGTATTATTATTATTAGGGACCAAATGTCCCTTTGGGACAGAGGACCCTATTGTATTTCTAAGGTTTTTTTATTATTATTATTATACCGCCGCCTCTTTGAGCTGTAATATGACTCCCTTAACATGCTTCAAAACTCACCAAATTTGACACACACATCAGGACTGGCGAAAATTGCCATCTAATCAAAAAAACCAAACCCCAAAACTCAAAATTGTGCTCTAGAGCCCCCTAGGAAAAATCACAGACAAAACTGCTTGTAACTTCCGTTAGGAATGTCGTAGAGACATGAAACGAAAGCATCTATGTAGGTCTCACTTAGACCTACATTTCATACACTCACGTCCTTCAGCAAAAATCAACAGGAAGTTGGCAAAACCCCCTTCAAAACAAAAGTTTCCTAAAAAATTTCTTTTTTGCCTCTTTGAGCTGTAATTTGCTTCAAAACTCACCAAACTGTACACACACATCAGGACTGGCGAAAATTACGATCTAATAAAAAAAGACCAAACCCCAAAACTCAAAATTGCACTCTAGCGCCCCCTAGGAATAAAACACAGACAAAACTGCTCCTAGGAAGAAAACACAGACAAAACTGCTTGTAACTTCTGGTAGGAATGTCATAGAGACATGAAACAAAAACCTCTATGTAGGTCTGACTTCGACCTACATTTCATTCATTTACATCCTTCAGCAAAAATCAAAAAGAAGTTGGCAAAAACCCCTTCAAAACCAAAGTTTCCTAAAAAATTTCATTTTTGCCTCTTTTGAGCTGTAATTTGCTTCAAAACTCACCACAACAGGACACACACATCAGGACTGGCGAAAATTGCGGTCTAATAAAAAAAAACCAAACCCCAAAACTAAAAAATGCACTCTAGCGCCCCCTAGGAATAAAACACAGACAAAACTGCTCCTAGGAAGAAAACACAGACAAAACTGCTTGTAACTTCCAGAAGGAATGTCGTAGAAACATGAAACAAAAACTTCTATGTAGGTCTCACTTAGACCTACATTTCATTCATTGACATCCTTCAGCAAAAATCCACAGAGTGTTGGCAATTACCCCTTCAAAACAAAAGTTTTGTAAAAACCGGTCACCTTTTTTCAAACGTTATCTCCTCTGAGCGCGTTTCTTGTGTCGGCTTCAAACTCGCACAGGAAAGAGATTGAACCCTTCTGATTAAAAGTTGCAGAAAGAGTTTTATTAACTGCTCCGGTTTGGATTTTGCGAGCCTTCAAAGAACCGCTGCGTTGCTGCCGTCTCAAGATGGCTGCTTAAAAGCAGGAAGCACCAGCGTGACCACACAATGCAGAGAAGGTAGGTAATGTGCAGGTAAAGATATGTTGACTGGGTGAAAGAAGGAGGCACCAGTTTGACTCCAGGATGCAGGGAAGGTAGGTAAAGTGCAGGTAAAGATATGTTGTCTGGGTGATGGCAGGAAGCACCAGCGTGTATGGGTGACAGAAAGAAGCACCAGTTTGACTCCAGGATACAGAGAAGGTAGGTAAAGTGCAGGTAAAGATATGTTGAATGGGTAAAGGCAGGAAACACCAGCGAAAGTCGGTCCTGTCCATCTCTGCTTGCAGCTTTAATTATTATTATTATCACTGATCTTTGAAAGAACTAAAAGAAAAAATATTCAAATTGAAGAAGAAATAAACCCTTTTAGGAACAGTCATTACATTCTAAGTAACAACATCCAAGTTGAAGCCAAAAATAGAGCAGCAATGTACCTAAAAGGTCCTCATTAAACTCCAAAGGGTAAAATATTAGGAATGTGGGAAATATTCCTATTATTGATGATGTTCTTTTGTTTGTAGTTGGTGAATACAGGAGAGAACCTCAGTCGGTCAAGAAAGATCCTTCGTTCTATGTCTCGGCGGTAAGTGCAAGTCCTGATTTGTTGGTCCTCTTACCGAGCAGACAAGATATTTGATGTTCAAACTCATAAACTTTATTTATTTTGCAAATAATAATTAACTTAGAATTTCATGGCTGCAACACTTGTCAAAGTAGTTGGGAAAGGGCATGTTCACCACTGTGTTACATCACCTTTTCTTTTAACAACACTCAATAAACGTTTGGGAACTGAGGAAACTAATTGTTGAAGCTTTGAAAGTGGAATTCTTTCCCATTCTTGTTTTATGTAGAGCTTCAGTCCTTCAACAGTCCGGGGTCTCCGCTGTCCTATTTTACGCTTCATAATGAGCCACACATTTTCCATGGGAGACAGGTCTGGACTGCAGGCGGACCAGGAAAGTACCCGCCTCTTTTACTACGAAGCCACTTAGTTGTAACACGTGCTGAATGCGGCTTGGCATTGTCTTGCTGAAATAAGCAGGGGCGTCCATAAAAAAGACGGCGCTTAGATGGCAGCATATGTTGTTCCAAAACCTGTCTGTACCTTTCAGCATTAATGGTGCCTTCACAGATGTGTAAGTTACCCATGCCTTGGGCACTAATGCACCCCCATACCATCACACATGCTGGCTTTTACACTTTGTGTCGATAACGGTCTGGATGGTTCGGTACCCCTTTGGTCCGGATGACACAATGTCGAATATTTCCAAAACAATTTCAAATGTGGACTCGTCAGACCACAGAACACTTTTCCACCTTGCATCAGTCCATCTTAGATGATCTCGGGCCCAGAGAAGCCGGCGGCGTTTCTGGATGTTGTTGATACATGGCTTTCGCTTTGCATAGTAGAGCTTTAGCTTGCACTCACAGATGTAGCGACCAACTGTATTTAGTGACAGTGGATTTCTGAAGTGTCCCCTGAGCCCATGTGGTGATATCCTTTAGAGATTGATGTGGGTTTTTAATACAGTGCCGTCTGAGGGATGGAAGGTCACGGTCATTCAATGTTGGTTTCCGGCCATGCCGCTTACGTGGAGTGATTTCTCCAGATTCTCTGAACCTTTTGATGATATTATGGAGCGTAGATGTTGAAATCCCTAAATTTCTTGCAATGTCACTTTGAGAAAGGTTGTTCTTAAACTGTTTGACTATTTGCTCACGCAGTTGTGGACAAAGGGGTGTACCTCGCCCCATCCTTTCTTGTGAAAGGTGTTTTTATAGCCAATCATGGCACCCACCTGTTCCCAATTAGCCTGCACACCTGTGGGATGTTCCAAATAAGTGTTTGATGAGCATTCCTCAACTTTATCAGTATTTATTGCCACCTTTCCCAACTTCTTTGTCACGTGTTGCTGGCATCAAATTCTAAAGTTAAGGATTATTTGCAACATCAAATATGTTGTCTTTGTAGCATATTCAACTGAATATGGCTTGAAAAGGATTTTCAAATCATTGTATTCTGTTTATATTTACATCTAACACTATTCTCCAACTCATATGGAAACGGGGTTTGTAAATGGGAGCAGCACAGTATTTACTGACACTACCTCCATTAGGCTCATGACAAACAAGCTCCTGCTGGCCGTCATCATCCTGATGGAAGTCGCCATCCTGGCCGCTGTCGTCTACCTCAAATTCTTCCGCCGATGAGAACAGGAGTCCTGACCAGGTCTGAAAGGTCAAATCTTCACCCGGCTTGTCAGGAGGATGCTGGAGTTCCTCATGGACCAAACCACCACGGGACAATGAGAACATTTACCCCTGGGAAGACAGACCACAGGATGCACAAACTGGAAGCCTGCTTGAAGACATCTGATTGGCTCAGCAGCTTCGATGAGGTAATCACCAACTTGCTGATTGATGCTTTTTATGCTTCCTCAGTCGAAGACCACAAAGCAGACTTAATTGTGATTTGCAATTCTCAGCTGTGATAACACAAGCCACTATTCTTCTTACTAAATGTTGTGTAGGCACTGCAGTGAAATGCATGCTTGCTTCTTTTGCTTGTTTAAAGACTACAACAGGGGTGTCCAAACTTTTTCCTCAGCACACGGAAAAATTTTAGCATGCAGGGGCTATTTTGATATTTTTATTTTCAAACCATAACAAAATATATGGATTTTTTTCATCCTTAGGGCTCCTGCGGAGCATAGAGGGTTTCAGTCACTAAAATGTTAAAAATAAGTCAAATTATTATTTTTTTAAATTTAATGCTTACAGTAAATCTCTATATCAACTTGAGGTTGATATAAAGTAAAACAAATAAGGTTTTATGCCTTTTCTGTCAAAGACAACTTTGTTTTTTTGTAGTAAAACTGAAATATGCAGTATTTAGATAGATAGATAGTACTTTATTGATTCCTTCAGGAGAGTTCCTTTATTTAGCAATTAAAGCCCTCAAAGATCAATAATGCAGGACACCATTGATTTTAATGATTTAATATTTTTGAGTAATCACAGTGAAAAGTTCAATAAAATCCTACTAAATATATTTGAGATCCGAAAGGTTCCCCACTCATAAAGTGATGCATTTGTATTAGTTTTTTTTTTTTACATTTAACACTTAAATTGAAATTTATCTGTCGATTTTAAGTTTGATCTACTATTTTGTTCGTTTTATGCTCTTTTGTCAAAACTTTGATGTTTTTATATGGCAACCACTTAACATATGCAATATTTTTTCCACATAAAACATTTTAAAGTGATAATTTTTAAGTAATAATTCATTATAAGATAGATTTTTTTGGAGCAATGGAAAAAAAAGAAAATAAAGACAAGAGGAACAAAAAACTGCCTGCACGGCAGCTTTGTGTCAACATTGCCGCTTTTTCTCATTAGATTTCACCTCATTCCACTTTTTTTAAATGTTTTTATTTTTATTTTTGCAATACTATCAATTGTGCAATTTTTTGCAGAATGTGGCTACAACTACCTACTTTTTTTTTTTTAAACCAGCCTTCTCATCACGGCGGTACCTCAACTTAAGAGTGCTTTCAGATAAAACACGTCTTTTGGCTAATTTTGTTTAAAGTTGCAAGCAAAAAGTTAAGAAGCGAGGCTCTCTGCCATTTTTTGGCGTAGCAAATGCAATAGTCAAAACACTATAATAGTGTTTTACTCACTAGCAATATTTTACAGGAACAGAACTCTTGTTTTTCCAACCATCGTAAGACAAAAATGAGTGTACGCTGATTTGAGAAGCGATCGTTTTAGTTCAGGTGTCGGCAACCCAAAATGTTGGAAGAGCCATACTGGACGAAAAATACAAAAACAAATCTGTCTAGAGCCGCAAACATTTTTTAAAAGCCGTATTATGTACAGATTGTGAATCATGAGATATAAATTGATTTAAGAGGACTTAAATGAAACTAAATGAGCTCAAATATAGCTACAAATGAGGCATAATGATGTACATACAGCTAGCCTAAATAGCACGTTAGCATCGATTAGCTTGCAGTGACCAAATATGTCTGATTAGCACTCCACATAAGTCAATAGGGACGGCGTGGCGCAGTGGAAGAGTGGCCGTGTGCGACCCGAGGGTCCCTGGTTCAAATCCCACCTAGTACTGTTGTGTCCTGAGCAAGACACTTCACCCTTGCTCCTGATGTGTGCTGGTTGGCGCCTTGCATGGCAGCTCCCTCCATCAGTGTGTGAATGTGTGTGTGAATGGGTAAATGTGGAAGTAGTGTCAAAGCGCTTTGAGTACCTTGAAGGTAGAAAAGCGCTGTACAAGTACAACCCATTTAATAACATCAACAAAACTCACCTTTGTGCATTCACACACAACGTTAAAAGTTTGGTGGACAAAATGAGACAGAAAAAGAAGTGGCATAAAACACGTCTTAGAAAGTCGGAGAAAGTTGTACATGTAAACAAACTAGGGTGAGTTCAAGGACCGGCAAAATTAGTAGGACAAAACGGCGCTCGCCAAATACTGGAATCAGTGAAGCATGTTTAATATAAACAGTGTGTTTTATAACAATTATGGAGGTTTGTGTCATGTTTGTGCTCCGACAGAAACCATATTAAAACAAATATTTTTTCCATTTGTCATACATTTTTTTAAAAAAGCTCCAAAGAGCTGCGAGTTGCCGACCCTCGTTTTAGTTAGAATCTTCTAAGCTTATGAGTTGAGTGGAAACACATCTTTATATCTGTTGGAGGCAATGATTCATGACAGCAAAGGAAGTTGTTTCCCCGGACGTTGAACGAGCCATTCCTTTAATCAATCTGATAATCATCAATGCTTGCAGAAATAATAAAGTTTCCTCAAAGTACCCGCCGCCTCTTGTTGGTCAATGTCCAAGATCCAGACTCAAACACCTAACCTGCTACTCAAAAAGTATTAAAGATGGTTTCATCTTGGTCGGATTTTCGCTAAAATTTGCAAAACTACACTTCATATTCGGTACAGGACAAAAGTTTGGACACACTTCCTCATTCACTGCAATGTTGTCTTTATTTCCATGTAGATTGTCACATGTAAACTATGAATGAACACATGGAGTTATGTACTTCACACAAAAAAAAGGTGAATTAACTGAAAACTTGTTTAGTTTCTTCAAAATAGCCACACTTTGCTTTGCACACTCTTGGCATTCTCTCCTTGAGCTTCAAGCACACCTGTGAAGGGAAAACCCATCCATTTTTCTACCGCTTATTCCCTTTGAGGTCGCTGGTGCCTATCTCAGCTACAATCGGGAAGAAGGCGGCGTACACCCTGGACAAGTCGCCACCTCATCACAGGGCCAACACAGATAGACAGACAACATTCACACACTAGGGACCATTTAGTGTTGCCAATCAACCTATCCCCAGGTGGAGGTGGGAGGGGCCTATCCCCAGGTGCATGTCTCTGGAGGTGGGTGGGGCCTATCCCCAGGTGCATGTCTCTGGAGGTGGGAGGGGCCTATCCCCAGGTGCATGTCTCTGGAGGTGGGTGGGGCCTATCCCCAGGTGCATGTCTCTGGAGGTGGGAGGGGCCTATCCCCAGGTGCATGTCTCTGGAGGTGGGAGGGGCCTATGCCCAGGTGCATGTCTCTGGAGGTGGGAGGGGCCTATGCCCAGGTGCATGTCTTTGGAGAACGCCGGAGTACCCGGAGAGAACCCACGCAGTCACGGGGAGAACATGCAAACTCCACACAGAAAGACCCTGAGCCTGGGATTGAACCCAGGACTACTCAGGACCTTCGTATTGTGAGGCAGACGCACTAACCCCTCTACCACCGTTGTATACCTCCTCCTGTATTTGGACTTTCTCTGACCACATGTCAATAGCTGCTTTCAAAGGGTTGGGGGTCGTAAACAGTTCAGAAAAAAAGGTCGCATGGAGGGAATTCTGGTCCTGCTTCCTCTTTGCTTTTGTCATTCTTGGGTCAAACAATATATTTCTGTTTGAAGAGAAGACCTTACTTTTCAAGTGACTACCTCATGGAGAGAACGACAAAGAGTGTGCAAAGCAGCAATCAGAGCAAAGGGTGGCTATTTTGAAGAAAATATAAAACATGTTTTCAGTTATTTCACCTTTTTTTTGTTGAGTACATAACTCATGTGTTCATTCATAGTTTGGATGTGACAATCTACAATGTAAATAGTCATGAAAATAAAGAAAACACATTGAACTAGTAGAAGGTGTGTCCAACCTAAGCCTGTACTGTATATTGTACAGCGTATAAAAAGTAGTGGTTATTAGAGTGAACTTTGTGGAAGCTCTGAGAACAAACTCCTCTGTTGACAGGTCAAAAATGACAATGGTAGCACGTGGAAGACCAGAAGGTCTGCTTTTGAACACCAACAAATGTCAAGTGCTTGACTTAGTTCAGTGACCACATCAGCCAGCCTTTGATGGTCAAAGCTGGACGCTAGCATTTTCTTTCTTAGTCCCAGCTATGATGAAGATGTCAAGCCAACTCTAACAACTGCTGGTCCAAAAGTGCAAACTTATGACTGCTAGTTTTCACTAAAAAAAACACCTTTTGAGACGAGCACATTCTCATGTAAAACAATTAATGATAATAAATATAAAATAAATTAGTAGGTTGTGCTCCTATTTCTGTCTAAATTAGGTCACGGCAAACCTTTCAAGTCAAATACTTTTCACGGTTAAATACATCGGAGAGAGTACAGCTAAATTAAAGCAAACGAGGCTCTGCTCCTTGGACTTGTAGCAGCCTTGAACGCAACACGTTGGAATGTTTGTGTCTCGGCGGATTGTGAGGGTCCTCAGAGGCAGAGCTGCTCCGTGTCGTCCTCCTTCGCCGAAGGGATCTCGTCTATGACCACGTGAGCGCCTTCTCTCGTCTGTCCCAGAGATGATGCGATGACGTCCACGGCCAGGGAGGCGGTGGCCTCCACGGCTTCCTGCGAGGACACCAGGACGGGGTTCACTTCCACCAGATCTATGACTGACAGCAGACCTGCATGTGGACAAGACCAGGAAGTTCTGCTTAGCCAAACTACAGAGTTGGGAAATTGTGTTAGATGTAAATATAAACAGAATACAATGATTTGCAAATCCTTTTCAAGCCATATTCAGTTGAATATGCTACAAAGACAACATATTTGATGTTCAAACTCATTAACATTAACAACATAATTAACTTTAGAATTTGATGCCAGCAACACGTGACAAAGAAGTTGGGAAAGGCGGCAATAAATACTGATAAAGTTGAGGGATGCTCATCAAACACTTATTTGGAACATCCCACAGGTGTGCAGGCTAATTGGGAACAGGTGGGTGCCATGATTGGCTATAAAAACAGCTTCCCAAAAAATGCTCAGTCTTTCACAAGAAAGGATGGGGCGAGGTACACCCCTTTGTCCACAACTGTGTGAGCAAATAGTCAAACAGTTTAAGAACAACCTTTCTCAAAGTGACATTGCAAGAAATTTAGAGATTCCAACATCTACGCTCCATAATATCATCAAAAGGTTCAGAGAATCTGGAGAAATCACTCCACGTAAGCGGCATGGCCGGAAACCAACATTGAATGACCGTGACCTTCGAGCCCTCAGACGGCACTGTATCAAAAACCGACATCGCTCTCTAAAGGATATCACCACATGGGCTCAGGAACACTTCAGAAAACCACTGTCACTAAATAGTTTGTTGCTACATCTGTAAGTGCAAGTTAAAGCTCTACTATGCAAAGCGAAAGCCATTTATCAACAACATCCAGAAACGCCGCCGGCTTCTCTGGGCCCGAGATCATCTAAGATGGACTGATGCAAAGTGGAAAAGTGTTCTGTGGTCTGACGAGTCCACATTTTAAAATGTTTTTGAAAATATTCCACATTGTGTCGTCCAGACCAAAGGGGAAGCGAACCATCCAGACTGTTATCGAGGCAAAGTGTAAAAGCCAGCATGTGTGATGGTATGGGGGTGCATTAGTGCCCAAGGCATGGGTAACTTACACATCTGTGAAGGCACCATTAATGCTGAAAGGTACATACAGCTTTTGGAACAACATATGCTGCCATCTAAGCGCCGTCTTTACATGGACGCCCCTGCTTATTTCAGCAAGATAATGTTAAGCCACATCCAGCATTTGTTACAACAGCGTGGCTTTGTAAAAAAAATGAAAAAGAGTGCGGGTACTCTCCTGGCCCGCCTGCAGTCCAGACCTGTCTCCCATGGAAAATGTGTGGTGCATTATGAAGCCTAAAATAAGACAGCGGAGACCCCGGACTGTTGAAGGACTGAAGCTCTACATAAAACAAGAATGGGAAAGAATTCCACTTTCTAAACTTCAACAATTAGTTTCCTCAGTTCCCAAACGTTTATTGAGTGTTGTTAAAAGAAAAGGTGATGCAACACAGTGGTGAACATGCCCTTTCCCAACTACTTTGGCACGTGTTGCAGCCATGAAATTCTAAGTTAATTATTATTTGCATAAAAAGAATAAAGTTTATGAGTTTGAACATCAAATATGTTGTCTTTGTAGCATATTCAACTGAATATGGCTTGAAAATGATTTGCAAATCATTGTATTCTGTTTATATTTACATCTAACACAATTTTCAGACTCCTATGCAAACGGGCTTTGTATTAACAAGACCAGCTCCAGGATGGAGGACCCTGCCACCTCCCAGATGACACTCAGAGTTCCACCTAATTGAGGCATCTTTACAAGTCTTTAGTACCTGTGTTGTGAACTTCCTCTGTGATGTAGATGCCCTCCCTGTAGGTCAGTCCTCCGTTCACCCGCGTCCCCGTGGCGGGAGCCAGAGACGGGTCGAAGGCATCGATGTCGAAGCTCAGGTGAATTGGTCTCTGTTTTCTGTTGTTAGGAAGTGAGCGGTTAATGTTGCAGTTGTTGTTTGCTTATGGTTATTGTTGTGTACCTCGCCAGCACGTGGTCCAGAGCGACTTCCGTGACCCTCTGGATGCCAAGTCTGTCAATGTCCCTCATGGTGAAGTATTGGATCCCCAAATCCTTCATAATGTGGCTAAAAACAAAACCGCAAACATTTATAAAGCTCCCTTATGTTAAATGTGTCTTTTTATCCCCCAACACTTCAGAAGAAAGCAGGCTTTGCTACACATCTTAAATAAAAGCCCACTCAGAGTCACAGATAGGGGTGGTAAGTTTCATCATTTTAGTCTTTCCCATCAGTGACTATGCTAACCACAAAAATGTTGAAATGTAATGTTAGCACATAGCTCGCATTGCAAACCTAGTGAATAGAATAGAATGGACTTTGTCATATTTGCACATAATGAGATTAAGGACTGCAATTTAAGGTGCGTTGGTGAGAACAAATATGGGGTAAAAATAAATAACACAAGAGGTAATAAAGGAAAAACTAAAAATTGAAATAAACAGACTACTATCTAATAAAAATAAGCAATCCTGTACAATATACAAAACACTGTAGTAATACAATATACTGAACAAGACGAGTACCTAAGTAATAAATAATCAGTGTCGGACATATTGCCTCAAAGGGTAGTATTGCACAGTATTAGGGCAGAATATTGTATAGGGGTGAATTATTATTATTATTATTATAAGTTAAATGTGTTGCTCACATTTGTGTTCTAATGTATGTATTGTGTTGCTACAAGCAGCGCTCATTAGCATTAAAGCTGCAGGCAGACAGTTGATTTGCATTAACACTGTATACACACACACACACTAGATCAACAAACACACACAGATTATTAGCATTGAAGCTACACACACACACACGCATTTACACTAGATCAACAAACACACAGATTATTAGCATTGAAGACACACACACACACACTAGATCAACAAATACACACAGATTATTAGCATTGAAGACACACACACACACACACACACACTAGATCAACAAATACACACAGATTATTAGCATTGAAGCTACACACACACACACACACACACACTAGATCAACAAACACACACAGATTATTAGCATTGAAGCTACACACACACACACGCACTAGATCAACAAACACACACAGATTATTAGCATTGAAGCTACACACACACACACACACACTGGATCAACAAACACACACAGATTATTAGCACTGAAGCTACACACACTAGATCAACAAACACACAGATTAGCATTGAAGCTACACACACGCGCACTCACACTAGATCAACAGATTAGCATTGACGTCACACACACACACACACACACACACACACACACACACACACACACACACACACACACACACTAGATCAACAAATACACAGATTAGCATTGAAGCTACACACACACACATGTACTCACACTAGATCAACACAGATTATTAGCATTAAAGTCACACACACACACACACACGATCAACAAACACACACACACACTAGATAACAAATACACACAGATTATTAGCATTGAAGACACACACACACACACTAGATCAACAAATACACACAGATTATTAGCATTGAAGCTACACACACACACACACTAGATCAACAAACACACACAGATTATTAGCATTGAAGCTACACACACACTGGATAAACAAACACACACAGATTATTAGCACTGAAGCTACACACACACTAGATCAACAAACACACAGATTAGCATTGAAGCTACACACACGCGCACTCACACTAGATCAACAAACAGATTAGCATTGAAGTCACACACACACACACACACACGATCAACAAACACACACACGATCAACAAACACACACACACACACTAGATCAACAAATACACACAGATTATTAGCATTGAAGACACACACACACACACACTAGATCAGTGGTTCTCAAATGGGGGTACGTGTACCCCTGGGGGTACTTGAAGGTATGACAAGGGGTACGTGAGATTTTTAAAAAATATTTTAAAAATAGCAACAATTCAAAAATCCTTTATAAATATATTTATTGAATAATACTTCAACCAAATATGAATGTAAGTTGATAAAGTGTGAAAAGAAATGAAATAATGCAATATTCAGTGTTGACAGCTAGATTTTTTGTGGACATGTTCCATAAATATTGATGTTAAAGATTTCTTTTTTTGTGAAGAAATGTTTAGAATGAAGTTCATGACTCTATTACAATCCCCAAAGAGGACACTTTAAGTTGATGATTACTTCTATGTGGAGAAATCTTTATTAATTGAATCACTTGTTTTTATACAAGTTTTTAGTTATTAGGGTCCGCACTGCCAGCAAAGGACTCTGTCCTTTGCCATGGCAAGGACCCTATTGAATCTGTAGCGTTTTATTATTCTTTCTTTCTTCCGCACGCATACTCGCCTATGCGCTGTATTTTGACCCCCTGACCATGCTTCAAAACTCACCAAATTTGACACACACGTCGGTGAGGAGTTTCTTCCCAACATATTAGGGAGCCAAACCCCAAAAATCAAAATTGCGCTCTAGCGCCCCCTAGGAAAAGACAAAAAATGAATTGCTTGTAACTTCGGTTAGGAATGTCGTAGAGACATGAAACAAAATTCTCTATGTAGGTCTGACTAAGACCTAAATTCCCCATTAGAAATGCCTATACCTAAAATCAACAGAAATTTTGCAAAACCCTTTCAAAGCAAAATTTTTGCAAAAAATGCAATTTTTCCCTCTTTGAGCTGTAATTTGACCCCCTTAAAATGCTTCAAAACTCACCAAACTTGGCAGACATATCAAGACTGGCAGAAATTGCGATCTAACGAAAAAAAAAAATTATAAAACTCAAAATTGCGCTCTACAAAATTTTTTGAATGAAACATAGAAAAAACTGCTTCTAGGAAGAAAACACAGACAAAACTGCTTGTAACTTCCGGTAGGAATGTCGGAAAGACATGAAACAAAAACTTCTATGTAGGTCTTACTTAGACCTACATTTTAATAATCGACAGCTAGCAGAAAAAATCAACAGGAAGTTGGCAATTACCCCTTCAAAATAAAAGTTTTGTGAAAAAACGTCACCTTTCTTCAAAAGTTATCTCCTCTGAGCGCGTTTGTCGTTTCGGCTTCAAACTCGCTCAGGAGAGAGTTTGGACCCTTCTGAATAAAAGTATGGATCAAAGTTTTGATAAGTTTTAAGGTTTTGATTTTACGCGCCTTCAAAGATGCCTTGCGCAAAGTTTCATAAAAAATGTAATTTTTGCCTCTTTGAGCTGTAATTTGACCCCCTTAAAATGCTTCAAAACTCACCAAACTTGACACACACATCAGGACTGGCAACAATTGCGAGCTAATAAAAAAACCAAACCCCAAAACTCAAAATTGTGCTCTAGCGCCCCCTAGGAATACAACACAGACAAACTGCTCCTAGGAAGAAAAAGACAAAACTGCTTGTAACTTCCGGTAGGAATGTCGTAGAGACATGAAACAAAAACCACTATGTAGGTCTGACTTAGACCTACATTTGAATATTTAACATACTTTGGCAAAAATCAACAGGAAGCTAGATATTTTCACTTCAATACAACAACTGCATTACTTTCACAATGCATTAAATAGTGGGACGAAGGCGTCTTAAGCCCTGGGGCTCGGGGGCAGCAACCCAAGGCGCGCTCGCACCTTCGCACCCTAATTTGACCCCCTTAACATGCTTCAAAACTCACCAAATTTGACACTCACATCGGTATGGAGCGGCAGACCAACTTATTAAGCAACCAAACCCCAAAAATGAAAATTGCGCGCTAACGCCCCCTAGGAAGAGACAAAAAACAGACTGCTTGTAACTTCCGTTAGGAATGTCGTAGAGACATGAAACAAAAACCTCTGTGTAGGTCTGACTAAGACCTACATTTCCAATAAAAAACGTCTATACCCAAAATCAACAGAAATTTTGCAAAAACTCATTCAAAGCAACATTTTTGAAAAAAACGCAATTTTTGCCTCTTTGAGCTGTAATTTGACCCCCTTAAAATGCTTCAAAACTCACCAAACTTGGCACACACATCAGGACTGGCAGAAATTGCGATCTAGTGAAAAAACCAAACCTTAAAACTCAAAATTGCGCTCTATTGCAATTTTTGAATAAAACACAGAAAAAACTGCTCCTAGGAAGAGGAAACAGATAAAACTGCTTGTAACTTCTGGTAGGAATGTCGGACAGACATGAAACAAAAACCTCAATGTAGGTCTCACCTAGACCTACATTTTGATAGGTGGCATCTTTCAGTTAAAATCAACAGGAAGTTGGCAATTACCCCTTCAAAATAAAGGTTTTGTAAAAAGCCGTCACCTTTTTCCAGACAAAACTGATTTTAACTTCTGTTAGGAATGTCGTAGAGTGATGAAATAAAAACTTCTATGTAGGTCTGACTAAGATCGGGACTCGGGACACGGCGGCGGCGGCCAACGGCGGACCCGACCAACGCTGCTTGCAGCTTTAATTTTTTAAAAATCTTTTATTGAAAATAGTTCAAGAAAGACCACTACAAATGAGCAATATTTTGCACTGTTATACAATTTAATAAATCAGAAACTGATGACATATGTTCACAGTGGGTACATCACTGAAAAAAGGTTGAGAACCTCTGGGTTAGATCATAAACACACAGATCATTAGCATTAAACACACACACTAGATCAACAAACACACACTGATCATTAGCATTGAAGCCACACACACACACACACACAAGAACAGGGGTCAGCAACTCTTACCACTCAAAGAACCATTTTGACCCGTTTCACAAAATAAAGAAAACAATGGGAGCCACAAAACTCTTTTGAAATTTAATATGAAGTAACACTGCGTACAAAGTTTTTTTTGCTTTGTGCTATGTATAAACCAGGGGTCTCAGACACGGGGCCGCACCTTAATATGAAGATGTAATGTTACAGCGGGCCGCGACATTAATATGAATGCCGCTTGACAACATCACACTTGCCAGCCCTCCGGAATTTTCCGAGTAACTCCTGAATTCCAAACAATTATTCTCTTAGATGTCTGCTGAATTTCACTCAAACTACAAAATGAGGGCGTGCTATGATGGCACTGCATTTAGCACCTCCTACAGCTAGAGCAAACAGCTTGCCAACTGAATCACATTTTGTGATTCGATTAGCAATCGTGCGTCAGTTGAGGTGGGCGGGGGTGTATAATGTAGCCCGGAAGAGTTAGGGATACATGGGATTCTGGGTATTTGTTCTGTTGTGTTTATGTTGTGTTACGGTGCGGATGTTCTCCCCAAATGAGTTTGTCATTCTTGTTTGGTGTGGGTTCACAGTGTGGCGCATATTTGTAACAGTGTTAAAGTTGTTTATATCACAACCCTCAGTGTAACCTGTATGGCTGTTGACCAAGTATGCCTTGCATTCAGAGAATGGAACAAGAGCGGATGTGACGTCTTGTACCAGGGGACGTTGAAGGCTTTGCCATCACGGCACGCCCTCAATGTTGTCCTCAACATAGTTCTCTGGATGAATGTGGGAGAATATTTGCCCCGAGAGATTTCTGGAAGAGGCATTGAAATCCTGAAACCTTCCGGAAAAAACGGGGGCTCTGAAAGTACGCAGCTGAGCCATATCAGAGTGTACAAAGAGCCGCGGGTTGCCGACCCCTGCACTAGGTCAACAAACACACACATATTATTAGCATTGAAGCTACAAACACACACACACTAGATCAACAAACACACACGGATCATTAGCATTGAAGCTACAAACACACACACACACACACACTAGATCAACAAACACACACGGATCATTAGCATTGAAGCTACAAACACACACACACACACACACTAGATCAACAAACACACACGGATCATTAGCATTGAAGCTACAAACACACACACACATTAGATCAACAAACACACACAGATCATTAGCATTGAAGCTACAAACACACACACACACACTAGATCAACAAACACAGATTATTATCATTGAAGCTACAAACACACACACACGAACACACACTAGATCAACAAACACACACAGATCATTAGCATTGAAGCTACAAACACACACACACATTAGATCAACAAACACACACAGATCATTAGCATTGAAGCTACAAACACACACACACACACTAGATCAACAAACACAGATTATTATCATTGAAGCTACAAACACACACACACGAACACACACTAGATCAACAAACACACACAGATCATTAGCATTGAAGCTACAAACACACGCACACACTAGATCAACAAACACACACATATTAGCATTGAAGCTACAAACACACACACACACACACACACACACACACAGATTATTAGCATTGAAGCTACAAACACACAAGATCAACAAACACACACAGATTATTAGCTTTGAAGCTACAAACACACACACACACACTGATCAACAAACACACAGATTATTAGCATTGAAGCTACAAACACACACAAGATCAACAAACACACACAGATTATTAGCATTGAAGCTACAAACACACACACACACACACACACACACTAGATCAATAAACACACAGATTATTAGCATTGAAGCTACAAACACACACACACACACTAGATCAATAAACACACAGATTATTAGCATTGAAGCTACAAACACACAAGATCAACAAACACACACATATTAGCATTGAAGCTACAAACACACACACACACTAGATCAACAAACACACAGAGATTATTAGCATTGAAGCTACAAACACACACAAGATCAACAAACACACACAGATTATTAGCATTGAAGCTACAAACACACACACACACTAAATCAACAAACAATTATTAGCATTGAAGCTACAGACACACACACTCACACACTAGATCAACAAACACACACAGATTATTAGCATTGAAGCTACAGACACACACATCTTGTTAGTGTAACAGACACAGACACACACACATTAGTGTTTACTATAAGCACTTTTAAATCCCACGAGCGACACACAGTTGTGTAGTGACTTGAACAAGTAAACTAGTAGTGTAGTACTACTTAAATCCCACGACTGACACATAGTTGTGTAGTGACTTGAACAAGTCAACTAGTAGTGTAGTACTACTTAAATCCCACGACTGACACATAGTTGTGTAGTGACTTGAACAAGTCAACTAGTAGTGTAGTACTACTTAAATCCCACGACTGACACACAGTTGTGTAGTGACTTGAACAAGTAAACTAGTAGTGTAGTACTACTTAAATCCCACAAGCGACACATAGTTGTGTAGTGACTTGAACAAGTCAACTAGTAGTGTAGTACTACTTAAATCCCACGACTGACACACAGTTGTGTAGTGACTTGAACAAGTAAACTAGTAGTGTAGTACTACTTAAATCCCACAAGCGACACGTAGTTGTGTAGTGACTTGAACAAGTAAACTAGTAGTGTAGTACTACTTAAATCCCACGACTGACACATAGTTGTGTAGTGACTTGAACAAGTAAACTAGTAGTGTAGTACTACTTAAATCCCACAAGTGACACACAGTTGTGTAGTGACTTGAACAAGTAAACTAGTAGTGTAGTACTACTTAAATCCCACAACTGACACATAGTTGTGTAGTGACTTGAACAAGTCAACTAGTAGTGTAGTACTACTTAAATCCCACAACTGACACACAGTTGTGTAGTGACTTGAACAAGTAAACTAGTAGTGTAGTACTACTTAAATCCCACGAGCGACACAGTTGTGTAGTGACTTGAACAAGTCAACTAGTAGTGTAGTACTACTTAAATCCCACGACTGACACATAGTTGTGTAGTGACTTGAACAAGTAAACTAGTAGTATAGTACTACTTAAATCCCACAACTGACACATAGTTGTGTAGTGACTTGAACAAGTCAACTAGTAGTGTAGTACTACTTAAATCCCACAACTGACACATAGTAGTGACTTGAACAAGTCAACTAGTAGTGTAGTACTACTTAAATCCCACGACTGACACACAGTTGTGTAGTGACTTGAACAAGTAAACTAGTAGTATAGTACTACTTAAATCCCACAACTGACACATAGTAGTGACTTGAACAAGTCAACTAGTAGTGTAGTACTACTTAAATCCCACGACTGACACATAGTTGTGTAGTGACTTGAACAAGTAAACTAGTAGTGTAGTACTACTTAAATCCCACAAGCGACACATAGTTGTGTAGTGACTTGAACAAGTCAACTAGTAGTGTAGTACTACTTAAATCCCACGACTGACACATAGTTGTGTAGTGACTTGAACAAGTAAACTAGTAGTATAGTACTACTTAAATCCCACAACTGACACATAGTAGTGACTTGAACAAGTCAACTAGTAGTGTAGTACTACTTAAATCCCACGACTGACACATAGTTGTGTAGTGACTTGAACAAGTAAACTAGTAGTGTAGTACTACTTAAATCCCACAAGCGACACATAGTTGTGTAGTGACTTGAACAAGTCAACTAGTAGTGTAGTACTACTTAAATCCCACGACTGACACGTAGTTGTGTAGTGACTTGAACAAGTCAACTAACTAGTAGTGTAGTACTACTTAAATCCCACGACTGACACACAGTTGTGTAGTGACTTGAACAAGTCAACTAGTAGTGTAGTACTACTTAAATCCCACGAGCGACACATAGTTGTGTAGTGACTTGAACAAGTAAACTAGTAGTGTAGTACTACTTAAATCCCACGACTGACACACAGTTGTGTAGTGACTTGAACAAGTAAACTAGTAGTGTAGTACTACTTAAATCCCACAAGCGACACATAGTTGTGTAGTGACTTGAACAAGTCAACTAGTAGTGTAGTACTACTTAAATCCCACGACTGACACATAGTTGTGTAGTGACTTGAACAAGTCAACTAACTAGTAGTGTAGTACTACTTAAATCCCACAAGCGACACACAGTTGTGTAGTGACTTGAACAAGTAAACTAGTAGTGTAGTACTACTTAAATCCCACGACTGACACATAGTTGTGTAGTGACTTGAACAAGTCAACTAACTAGTAGTGTAGTACTACTTAAATCCCACAACTGACACACAGTTGTGTAGTGACTTGAACAAGTAAACTAGTAGTGTAGTACTACTTAAATCCCACAACTGACACATAGTTGTGTAGTGACTTGAACAAGTAAACTAGTAGTGTAGTACTACTTAAATCCCACAACTGACACATAGTAGTGACTTGAACAAGTCAACTAGTAGTGTAGTACTACTTAAATCCCACGACTGACACACAGTTGTGTAGTGACTTGAACAAGTAAACTAGTAGTATAGTACTACTTAAATCCCACAACTGACACATAGTAGTGACTTGAACAAGTCAACTAGTAGTGTAGTACTACTTAAATCCCACGACTGACACATAGTTGTGTAGTGACTTGAACAAGTAAACTAGTAGTGTAGTACTACTTAAATCCCACAACTGACACACAGTTGTGTAGTGACTTGAACAAGTCAACTAGTAGTGTAGTACTACTTAAATCCCACGACTGACACATAGTTGTGTAGTGACTTGAACAAGTAAACTAGTAGTATAGTACTACTTAAATCCCACAACTGACACATAGTAGTGACTTGAACAAGTCAACTAGTAGTGTAGTACTACTTAAATCCCACGACTGACACATAGTTGTGTAGTGACTTGAACAAGTAAACTAGTAGTGTAGTACTACTTAAATCCCACAAGCGACACATAGTTGTGTAGTGACTTGAACAAGTCAACTAGTAGTGTAGTACTACTTAAATCCCACGACTGACACGTAGTTGTGTAGTGACTTGAACAAGTCAACTAACTAGTAGTGTAGTACTACTTAAATCCCACGACTGACACACAGTTGTGTAGTGACTTGAACAAGTCAACTAGTAGTGTAGTACTACTTAAATCCCACGAGCGACACATAGTTGTGTAGTGACTTGAACAAGTAAACTAGTAGTGTAGTACTACTTAAATCCCACGACTGACACACAGTTGTGTAGTGACTTGAACAAGTAAACTAGTAGTGTAGTACTACTTAAATCCCACAAGCGACACATAGTTGTGTAGTGACTTGAACAAGTCAACTAGTAGTGTAGTACTACTTAAATCCCACGACTGACACATAGTTGTGTAGTGACTTGAACAAGTCAACTAACTAGTAGTGTAGTACTACTTAAATCCCACAAGCGACACACAGTTGTGTAGTGACTTGAACAAGTAAACTAGTAGTGTAGTACTACTTAAATCCCACGACTGACACATAGTTGTGTAGTGACTTGAACAAGTCAACTAACTAGTAGTGTAGTACTACTTAAATCCCACAACTGACACACAGTTGTGTAGTGACTTGAACAAGTAAACTAGTAGTGTAGTACTACTTAAATCCCACAACTGACACATAGTTGTGTAGTGACTTGAACAAGTAAACTAGTAGTGTAGTACTACTTAAATCCCACGAGCGACACACAGTTGTGTAGTGACTTGAACAAGTAAACTAGTAGTGTAGTACTACTTACTACTCTCCAGGGTCCACATCCCGCAGCCCGATGTAGACCAGGTCCCTGCAGGAGAGGAATGGCTTCAGCCAGGAGAATCCAGGTAGACGGGGCACCTGCAGGAAGGGGAGGAGCCGCACAGAAAGGTGAGGTTTGGACCACCACCATGTACACCACCAGGCTTTGTCCTCCCTCACCTTGTCTTGCAGCTCTTTGAGCATGAAGGCCACCGGTTGTCCGTGCAGGTTCCCCGATGGCGAGGTGACGGGCGTATTGATGTCGGCGTGGGCGTCCACCCATATGACGCACAGGTCAGGGCACTGCTGGGCGTGGCCTCCCACGGAGCCCACACCGAGGCTAGGAGAAGAGCGGGCTGATGTAAGAACGGTGAGTGTGAACCCCCCCCAGGTGGTCCGTACCTGTGGTCGCCCCCCAGCATGACCAGGGTGTGGCCCGAGCCCACCGCTCGGCTCACGGCGCCCGACAGCTTCTTGTTGGCGGCGCCCACCGTGCGAGGGAACTTGACGTTCATGTAGGGCTCGTCCGTCTCCAGGTGTTGGAAAGTCAGGTCGCCAAAGTCGTGTACGGCGTAATCTGGAAGTATTTCATTATTCACATTATTATTGACACTTTGTTGTCACCTCACTGCTATGTTGTTGTCACCCTCTAGGGGGCACTGTGACTCCCTCTAATGCAGGGGTCACCAAGCTTTTTGAAACCCAGACCTACTTCTTGGGTACTTTTCTTTCTCCTATGTCCCCCCCTCCCTTGTGGAGGGGGTCCGGTCCGATGACCATGAATGAAGTACTGGCAGTCTAGAGTCGGGACCCAGGATGGACCGCTCGCCTGTGTATCGGTTGGGGACATCTCTACGCTGCTGATCCGCTTCAGATGGTTTCCTGTGGACGGGACTCTCGCGGCTGTGTTGGATCCGCTTTGAACTGAACTCTCGCGGCTGTGTTGGAGCCACTATGGATTGAACTTTCACAGTATCATGTTAGACCCGCTCGACATCCATTGCTTTCGGTCCCCTAGAGGGGGGGGGTTGCCCACATCTGAGGTCCTCTCCAAGGTTTCTCATAGTCAGCATTGTCGCTGGCGTCCCACTGGATGTGAATTCTCCCTGCCCACTGGGTGTGAGTTTTCCTTGCCCTTTTGTGGGTTCTTCCGAGGATGTTGTAGTCGTAATGATTTGTGCAGTCCTTTGAGACATTTGTGATTTGGGGCTATATAAATAAACATTGATTGATTGATTGATTAATTGATTGATTGATATGAAGGGCTACCAGTTTGATACACAATTAAATTGCCAAAAATAGCCAATTTGCTCAATTTACCTTTAACTCTATGTTATTAATAGTAATTAATGATATTTATCTTTGTGGAAACACTCATCTTAAGATTTCTCACAATAAATATATATACAAACAGATAAATATCAATATGCAACACTTTTTTATATTTTCTCTAAGTGCACATTTTTCAAATTGAACATTTTCAAATGATCACTTCTAAGACAGTCTTGTGACATCACAATATCCCGTTTTAACGAGCTGGACACTAACACGTTTTAACAAACCATGTTCCATCATACAATTTTTTTTCCTTCTACGGAAGGAAAAAAACACGTAATTGAACGGTTTAAAAGAGGAGAAAACAGGAAAAAAATCAAATACAAATTTGAAACATAGTTTCTTCAATTTTGACTCTTTAAGATTCAAAATTCAACCGAAAAAAAAGGAGGAAAAACTAGCTAATTCAAATCTTTTTGAAAAAATAAAAAAAACAATTTATGGAACATCATTAGTAATTTTTCCTGATTAAGATTCATTTTAGAATTTTGATGACATGTTTTAAATAGGTTAAAATCCAATCTGCACTTTGTTAGAATATATAACAAATTGGACCAAGTTATATTTCTAACAAAAACAAATCATTATTTCTTCTAGATTTTCCAGAATAAAAGGAATTCAAGACTTTGAAATAAGATTTAAATTTGATTCAACAGATTTTTTAGATTTGCCAGAATAATTTTTTTGAATTTTAATCATAAGTTTGAAGAAATATTTCACAAATATTCTTCGTCGAAAAAAAAAGCAAAAATGAAGAATTAAATTAAAATGTATTTATGATTCTTTACAATAAAAAAAATGTATTTACTTGAACATTGATTTAAATTGTGAAGTGAATTATATTTATATAGCGCTTTTCTCGAGTGACTCAAAGCGCTTTACATAGTGAAACCCAATATCTAAGTTACATTTAAAGCAGTGTGGGTGGCACTGGGAGCAGGTGGGTAAAGTGTCTTGCCCAAGGACACAACGGCAGTGGCTAGGATGGCGGAAGCGGGAATCGAACCTGCAACCCTCAAATTGCTGCCGCGGCCACTCTACCAACCGAGCTATACCGCCAGCTATATAAATTGTCAGGAAAAAAGAGGAAGGAATTTAAAAGGTAAAAAGGTATATGTGTTTAAAAATCGCCCTGCGATGAGGTGGCGACTTGTCCAGTGTGTACCCCGCTTTCCGCCCGATTGTAGCTGAGATAGGGGCCAGCGCCCCCCGCGACCCCAAAAGGGAATAAGCGGTACAAAATGGATGGATGGATCTTTAGAAATCCTAAAATCATTTTTAAGGTTGTATTTTTTTCTAAAAAATTGTCTTTCTGAAAGTTATAAGAAGCAAAGCAAAAAAATAAATTAATTTATTTAAACAATTGAAGACCAAGTCTTTAAAATATTTTCTTGGATTTCCAAATTTGAGTTTTGTCTCTCTTAGAATTAAAAATGTCGAGCAAAGCGAGACCAGCTTGCTAGTAAATAAATACAATTTAAAAAATAGAGGCAGCTCACTGGTAAGTGCTGCTATTTGAGCTATTTTTAGAACAGGCCAGCGGGCGACTCATCTGGTCCTTACGGGCGACCTGGTGCCCGCGGGCCCCGTGTTGGTGACCCCTGCTCTATGAGGAGTGAGATGTATTAAGCACTATTTTTAATAGCATTCCAAAAACGTCTATTTTTAATGTGGTCGTCACATACATTGGGAAGGTAAACAAGCAACATGATCGCCATAATACCATGAGTGGTGTTGTCTTACTCTGCTCAGCAAGGCCGACCTCCGCTACCTTGAGCTGACGCGACAGAAATAGACGCTCTCTCATTAGTGCGAGGACAAAAGAAGTACAGCGTGTCCTCTAACTGTCCACTCTAATGGACGCCGTGACCCAAACGCCTTCAAAACTAGCATGGCTAAAATCCCTTCAACTACTGTTTGGGTCGCCATTATTGACATGGCACCTGTAAAGCTGTCAGACATTTTTAAAGAGAGACTGCTCAAACATTTTACTCACACACACTTTTCCAACAAGTGAGAGGCATCTATCTTTTCACACCAGATAAACAAACAATGTCCGCTAGAAAAGTAAAACAGAGCAAGTTCTAAACAGCCGACGTAAAACAGTACTTTTTAAAGAATGGGGCAGCTGTTAGTGAAATAAATAATAAAACAGAAATGACAAAGAGCGTGATTACACTACCATTGAGAAATATAAATACCAATAGAAATATCACTATTATTAATGAGTAATAATGACCTCTATTATTAACAATACAATAGTTTCAAATGCAACAATACATGAAATCATAACTAGAAATACAAAAGAAAGCAGTTAACTGGAGAAGCCAACTGTATTAACCTTGTAGATTGTTATAGCAAGAATAGGTCAAGCTTGGTCCGTGTGCCATGTGTTACCCAGTTTCTTCTAGGACGGGGGTGTCAATCTTATTTTAGATCTGGGGCCACATGGAGACAAATCTACACCCAAGCAGGCCAGACATAGCACGATAACTTAAAAATAAAGACGACTTCAGATAGTTTTTTTGGTTTAAAAATAGAACAAAAACATTCTGAAAATGTACGAATCATAATGTTGGCTTTTTTTTTTTACGTTCACATTTTGTGGCTAGTAGTATTCCATCTTTATTCATCATTATTTATACTTTCTGAACGTTTATCAGTCAACTTATTGGTGTTAATTTTCATTCTATAAAGATAAAGAAAATATTGAATTCAAATTACAGTATGTTATTCATGTAGTTTGATCATTTTCCTCGACTGATGTCTTAACATCTGGTTTATTTTGTACTTAAAGGCCTACTGAAAGCCACTACTACGGACCTGATAGTTTATATATCAATGATGAAATATTAACATTGCAACACATGCCAATACGGCCGCTTTAGTTTACTAAATTGCAATTTTAAATTTCGCGCGGAAGTATCATGCTAAAACATCCACAGTATTCTGGACATCTGTGTTGCTGAATCTTTTGCAATTTGAACAATGAATAATGGAGACGTCAAAGAAGAAAGCTGTAGGTGGGAAGCGGTGTATTGCGGCCGCCTTTAGCAACACAAACACAGCCGGTGTTTCATTGTTTACATTCCCGAAAGATGACAGTCAAGCTTTGCTATGGAACGGAGCGGTCAAGCGAACACGGTTGGATTGCACAAAACACACACAAAGTACAGTGTATTATGCAGCCATCATTTCGAAAGATTGTGTTTCGAAGAGGGTCCCTTGCGAAGGGCAGAGATGGGCATCGCCACCACCTGTTGATCATCAGGTTGTACAGGCACGACCATATAATCTCACTAAAACACTAGTAACACAATAAGCAGATAAGGGATTTTCCAGAATTATCCTAGTAAACGTGTCTAATAACATCTGAATCACTCCCACTGCCCTCGTCTTTTTTCTTTTTTTTCCCTAGTCCTTCACTCTCACTTTCCTCATCCACAAAATATTTCATCCTCGCTCAAATTAACGAGGAAATCGCCGCTTTCTCGGTCCGAATCACTCTCGCTGCTGGTGGCCATGATTGTAAACAATGTTCAGATGTGAGGAGCTCCACAACCCGTGACGTCACGCGCACATCGTCTGCTACTTCCGGTACAGGCAAGGCTTTTTTATTAGCGACCAAAAGTTGCAAACTTTATCGTGGATGTTCTCTACTAAATCCTTTCAGCAAAAATATGGGGAAATTATGAAGTATGACACATAGAATGGACCTGCTATCCCCGTTTAAATAAGAACATCTCATTTCAGTAGGCCTTTAAGTGTATGTTGCATCAACAAAGAATTGCTATAGCGACATCCAGTGGACACATTTAGAACAGCAGTTTATTTCATTCAAAATTCAAGTTAATATTTATACTTGGCAAAGTCATCCAGGGGGCCGAATAAAACCTAGGGCAACAACGTCCCCTATGACTTTAACTCACAACTTCTGTTTCTCTGCCATTACTGCCAGAGGTGGTGGAAAAGTGTATTACAACTCAGTACAATTTCAGGTGTTTTTGGCGGCCCAACTATGGTTTAAGACACGCTGATCTCCAGTGTGCCAAGTATGACACGTGTGATGTGTCTTCTAGCATTTATGTCCATGAAATAAGACGGCCTTTATTCATCCAGCAGTGGGGCAGTTGCAATGATAACAGGTGCTGGATGAGCGGCAACATGGCATAGAAGACATGTTTTGATCTCAAAGGTCAAAGAGTTGTGTCAGTCGCCTGCAAGATGACTCCCATGAAGGTGCATGTTACAATAAAAAATATGCTGGGAGACAAGTTTATACTTGTGTTTGTTTTAGTCTGCACGCCCTTTTAGCTGCAACATTAAGCTCAACTATGATTCATCACTTCATCTGGGATGCCTGGAAAGAGCAGTGACATGAAGTCAGACACATGACCCAATTTCTTTAGTGGTATTTTGCACACCGCCCCGACCTCCCCGGAGGCTGTCTTTATTTAGATGAGTTTATTTCAAAGGGGACAATGCAATTTCATAAAAACACATGCCGGGTATATAGTATGCGCCTGCCTAGAATTACTGCCGGGTCAAACTCGTTTCGCAAAATATTATTTTTATTGGCGCATGTCTAGAATTTCCGCCGGGTCAAACTCGTTTCGCCAAATAATTAGCATATGTCTAGAATTTCCACCGGGTCAAACTCGTCACGTCACGAGTGACACTTCACCTGTCATCATTTTCAAAATGGAGGAGGCTGATTTCAATCATTTGAAATCGCATAAAGGGAAGAAGATTAAGAGCTTTTCAGTAGGATTTAAGGTCCAAGCTATTGAATATGCTAGAAAGAACAGTAAGCAGCTATGTTTTATTAATATACCGTAGCTGCGTGTGTCAAATATGAGTCATTAAATGACTCCCGCCTCCTGGTGGTAGAGGGCGCTAGTGATCCTTCTAGCGACTACTCGGCTGCAGAAGAAGTGACAACAAGCAGCAATCCTTTATTTTTTCCTCTCGCTTGCACTTTTAACATGGAGGATTACATATCTAAAATAAAACAGTTTTCTAAACTGGACTTTCAATCGAAGCAGGAGGTAATAAAGGAAGATCTCCATCGAGACAGAGAGACTTTTAAAACTGAAGAAAGATAAGGAAGACTTCTATAAACAAGTTATCGATGCTTTTGATCAGAAGGAGCTGCACATGGACTTCATTTATAAGTAAAGGTAAGACCATAATAACGTTTTGTTTTATTAAATGTGCTTTTCATGATGGTATCCTTACATCACACTCAAATTTATAAGCGCAGGCCTAAATTTACCGCATGCCTTTGGTAAGCGCCGTAGTGAGAAGAGGTTTTAAAATAATTAGCGCCCCGGCGGCAATTCAAGGAAATACGATGGCTTAAAAAAGCCAGAATTATCCAGAAGGCTCGTTTTCATCTGTAGTCCCCTGGCCATGATGTAAAAAAGGCGGTAAAATTACAATTTAAAAGCAAAGAAAGAGACAAAGAATAAAAGCACACAATACATATACAATAATAAAAAATACACCCAAACGTAACATTTATCTTAGCATCAACATGGGCTCATCTTTTAGTGCTGGCAGTTGTAGGCGTGGATAGGCCACATTTTACATTTTTTTGTGAAGGCCTTGTAAGTTGTGAGCAGTTCAACCTCCTCCGGAACTGACTTCCACACATTTGTGCTCCTTACTGACCAGGCTGAGAGGAATATAACAGTCACCTCCGACAGAGCCTCAGCTGATGAACTCTGCCAGAGGATGAAGTACTTTAAAGGTCGCCTTTAAAGGGGAACATTATCAGCAGACCTATGTAAGCGTCAATATATACCTTGATGGTGCAGAAAAAAGACCATCTATTTTTTTAACCGATTTCCGAACTCTAAATGGGTGAATTTAGGCAAATTAAACGCCTTTCTGTTTATCGTTCTTTTAGCGATGACGTCACCGAGGTAACACACCCGCCATTTTCATTTTCACATTACAAACACCGGGTCTCAGCTCTGTTATTTTCCGTTTTTTCGACTATTTTTTGGAACCTTGGAGACATCATGCCTGGTGGGTGTGTTGTCGGGTGTAACAACACTAACAGGGAGGGATTCAAGTTGCACCACTGGCAAGAAATCTCCCTATATTCAGTTACCGATTAATCGGTGCATCCCTAGTTTCTATATATATTTATTGTGAGAAATCATTAAGATGAGTGTTTCCACAAAGATAAATATCATTAATTATTACGGATGCACCGATTAATCGGTAACCAAGTATATTCGGCCGAATATGGCAAAAAAAGCCACATTCGGCCTTCGGCGGAATGAGTTAAAAACAAGGCCGAATAGTGGCGTGTGACGCAATTTTTTGACGCGGTGACGCAATCAACCAACATGCGGTGACGTTGGGATATGTTGTGTACCTGTATAAGTGTATGAGGTTACAAGCACACACTTATTGAGCCATCAGTGTGTGAATGTGTAAATGTGGAAGTAGTGTCAAAGCGCTTTGAGTACCTTGAAGGTAGAAAAGCGCTATACAAGTACAACCCATTGTTTGAAGGCCTAATATAAATGAAAAACTTTTTTTGAAAAGCAAAGGCTACTGGAATATTAAAAAAAGGTCAATATTCAATTAAAAAAAATACTTTATTTGAAAAACATGTCGAAATATTTATTCTAGGCTATTTATGCAATATTAAAAAAAATTGTGAAAAACTGCATTCATTATTCGGCCTTTATGTTAAGTTTTATTCGACGTCGGCCACAAATTTTCATTTCGGTGCATCCCTAATATCTAAGTTACATTTAAAGCAGTGTGGGTGGCACTGGGAGTAGGTGGGTAAAGTGTCTTGCCCAAGGACACAACCGCAATGACTAGGATGGCGGAAGCGGGAATCAAACCTGCAACCCTCAAGTTGCTGGCACGGCCACTCTACCAACCGAGCTATACCGCTGCACAGTAAGTCTTTGCTGTCGTCCAGCGTTCTGTTTTTGTTTACTTTGTAGCCCGTTCAGTTTTAGTTTGGTTCTGCATAGCCTTCCCTAAGCTTCAATGCCTTTTCTTACGAGCACTCACCTTTTGTTTATTTTCTGGTTTAAGCATTAGACACTTTTTTACCTGCACCCTGCCTCCCGCTGTTTCCGACATCCTTAAAGCAATTAGCTACCTGCTGCCACCTACTGATATGGAATATTAAAAAAAATTTGAAAAACTGCATTCATTATTCGGAATTTGGCCTTCGGCCACAAATTTTCA
This sequence comes from Nerophis ophidion, assembly GCF_033978795.1. Lineage (NCBI taxonomy): Eukaryota > Metazoa > Chordata > Actinopteri > Syngnathiformes > Syngnathidae > Nerophis > Nerophis ophidion. The sequence continues at coordinate 2,860,014 of NC_084613.1, forward strand.
TTTCGGTGCATCCCTAATATCTAAGTTACATTTAAAGCAGTGTGGGTGGCACTGGGAGCAGGTGGGTAAAGTGTCTTGCCCAAGGACACAACGGCAGTGACTAGGATGGCGGAAGCGGGAATCGAACCTGCAACCCTCAAGTTGCTGGCACGGCCACTCTACCAACCGAGCTATACCGCTGCACAGTAAGTCTTTGCTGTCGTCCAGCGTTCTGTTTTTGTTTACTTTGTAGCCCGTTCAGTTTTGGTTCTGCACAGCCTTCCCTAAGCTTCAATGCCTTTTCTTACGAGCACTCACCTTTTGTTTATTTTTTGGTTTAAGCATTAGACACCTTTTTACCTGCACACTGCCTCCCGCTGTTTCCAACATCCTTAAAGCAATTAGCTACCTGCTGCCACCTACTGCTATGGAATATAAAAAAAATTGTGAAAAACTGCATTCATTATTCGGAATTTGGCCTTCGGCCACAAATTTTCATTTCGGTGCATCCCTAATATCTAAGTTACATTTAAAGCAGTGTGGGTGGCACTGGGAGCAGGTGGGTAAAGTGCCTTGCCCAAGGACACAACCGCAATGACTAGGATGGCGGAAGCGGGAATCAAACCTGCAACCCTCAAGTTGCTGGCACGGCCACTCTACCAACCGAGCTATACCGCTGCACAGTAAGTCTTTGCTGTCGTCCAGCGTTCTGTTTTTGTTTACTTTGTAGCCAGTTCAGTTTTAGTTTGGTTCTGCATAGCCTTCCCTAAGCTTCAATGCCTTTCCTTACGAGCTCTCACCATTTTATTTTTTGGTTTAAGCATTAGACACCTTTTTACCTGCACACTGCCTCCCGCTGTTTCCAACATCCTTAAAGCAATTAGCTACCTGCTGCCACCTACTGATATGGAATATAAAAAAAATTGTGAAAAACTGCATTCATTATTCGGTATTTGGCCTTCGGCCACAAATTTTCATTTCAGTGCATCCCTAATATCTAAGTTACATTTAAAGCAGTGTGGGTGGCACTGGGAGCAGGTGGGTAAAGTGTCTTGCCCAAGGACACAACGGCAGTGACTAGGATGGCGGAAGCGGGAATCGAACCTGCAACCCTCAAGTTGCTGGCACGGCCACTCTACCAACCGAGCTAAACCGCTGCACAGTAAGTCTTTGCTGTCGTCCAGCGTTCTGTTTTTGTTTACTTTGTAGCCAGTTCAGTTTTGGTTCTGCATAGCCTTCCCTAAGCTTCAATGCCTTTTCTTACGAGCACTCACCTTTTGTTTATTTTTTGATTCAAGCATTAGACACCTTTTTACCTGCACCCTGCCTCCCGCTGTTTCCGACATCCTTAAAGCAATTAGCTACCTGCTGCCACCTACTGATATGGAATATAAAAAAAATTGTGAAAAACTGCATTCATTATTCGGAATTTGGCCTTCGGCCACAAATTTTCATTTCGGTGCATCCCTAATAGCTAAGTTACATTTAAAGCAGTGTGGGTGGCACTGGGAGCAGGTGGGTAAAGTGCCTTGCCCAAGGACACAACCGCAATGACTAGGATGGCGGAAGCGGGAATCGAACCTGCAACCCTCAAGTTGCTGGCACGGCCACTCTACCAACCGAGCTATACCGCTGCACAGTAAGTCTTTGCTGTCGTCCAGCGTTCTGTTTTTGTTTACTTTGTAGCCCGTTCAGTTTTGGTTCTGCATAGCCTTCCCTAAGCTTCAATGCTTTTTCTTACGAGCACTCACCTTTTGTCTATTTTTTGGTTTAAGCATTAGACACCTTTTTAGCTGCACACTGCCTCCCGCTGTTTCCAACATCCTTAAAGCAATTAGCTACCTGCTGCCACCTACTGATATGGAATATAAAAAAAAAATGTGAAAAACTGCACTCATTATTCGGTATTTGAGCGTTTAAGTTTTATTCGGCTTCGGAAAATTCGGTGCATCCCTATTAATTATTAATAATAACAGAGTTAAAGGTAAATTGAGCATATTGGCTATTTCTGGCCATGTATTGAAGTGTGTATCAAACTGGTAGCCCTTGGCATGAATCAGTACCCAAGAAGTAGTTCTTGCTTTCCAAAAGCTTGGTGACCCCTGCTTTAGGGGCTCCGTCCTCCCCCATTGTGTGTCTGCGCGGCCACGCTGTGCCGTTAGAGCTGACTTGGGGGGCGGCCATTGAATCTTCATTGTTCTTCCCGCCTTTCATTTCGCGCCAGATACACGTGTGAATACAAAAGAACTATTTGAGCATGAAAGCGACACACACACACACACACACACACACACACACCGTTATATAAACACCGTGTCCGTGATGTAACGGTTAAATCCGCGGCCGCCGTTACGTAAGGCCGGTGCTGAGCCGAGCCGGCCGACAAGACTCACCTAGCCCGGACAGCCTCTCCATGAGCCCCGCCTCCCGGATGACTTTGGGTCCGTGTTCCACTCCTCTCCTTTTCTGCCACACAGGCGCGGACAACAATCATCAGTCCGACTCCTCCCTTCCTTCTCCTCCTTCCTGCTCGTCCTTACCTGGCCCCGCGAGAAAGGAGCCCCCAGCACCGCCACCGACTGAGCTCGGCTGGGCTGCCCGCCGCAGAGCGCCCGTGTCCGGATGAGGCGGCTGAGATGTCCGCTGAGAGCCATGTTGCCTCCGCGCCGCTCGCTGCAAGTCTGACGAAAGGGCGGCGAGATGTTGCCTCTTCTTCTGGATGCTGAGTCGCGCACTTCCGGTCCGAATAATATTTTAATTATTATTATTTTTTTTATTTTTTTTCCTGTCCGTCACTTCTAGAAGTTTCCTTGCCGCGATTAAAAGTGTATCAATAGAAACTCCTCCACAGGTGCCGCTTTTAATGCCTCTGTTTGTGACGTCACCCCGTGACACACCTTCATGTTGGCCAATAGGAAGGGGTGTAAAATGTGGGTTCGTTTTGTGGGCGTGGCTTGGCCTTTTTTTAACCATCCTCTCTGATGGTGGAAATTTCCACGGGGGGAGGCCGGGCGGAAGTGATGGACTTGTTGACCGTGGAGCATCTGCCGTTCAAAAACATAGCACTAAACACGCAAATGCGCTCTTTTTCATCCATCTTCTAACATTAAGTTTCTCCCTCACAACTTTATAACCTTTATTTTCATCTCAATATGTGGAGTAAAACTATTAAAACCCTTTTATGATAGGACACAAACCATCTTATGAAAGTGTAAACGTATGATTGATTGATTGATACTTTTATTAGTAGATTGCACAGTTCAGTACATATTCCGTACAATTGACCACTAAATAGTAAAACCCAATAAGTTTTTCAACTTGTTTAAATCAGGGTACACATTAATCAACTCATGGTAAAACTATGAGACATTTATTTGATATATTATGCAAGCCAGTTAAACAATGCAGTAGTAAAAATATGTGATATAATTATTTATATGTCAATATGTGGAGTAAAACTATTAAAACCCTTTTTTGATGGTACACAAACCAGCTTATGGCAGTTAAAGTAATTAATATCATTTACCATGAGTTATTTTTTCAATGTCAGTATGAGGAGTAAAACTATGAAACCCTTTTTTCTGCAGTACAAAAGTCAGCTTAAGAATGAATAAACTTAGTAGTAAAAGTATTTTATATCCCATACTCTAAGTTCATTTATTTTCAACTCAATATATGGAGTAAAACTATGAGACACTTATTTAATATATTATTATGCAAGCCAGTAAAAATATGTGATATCATTTACCCTGAATAACATTATTTTCATGTCAATATGTGGAATAAAACTATGAAACCCGTATTTGATGTAGCACACGAGCAAGTTTAGGACAAAGTAAGCATATGGTAGTAAAAAAAATGATCTCATTCACCAAATTTGTTTATTTTGATGTCAATATGTGGAGTAAAACTATTGAAACCTGTTTTGATGATACACAAACCAGCTTAGGAAAGAGTAAACGGATTAATCATTTCAGATGCTTTGTAATGATTAACTATCCATGAGGAAACGGTCTACAATCCAAAAACAACAACACAATAATATGCGTAAACATCTACATGTTTTATAGCCAATTCTGCAGTGACAATGTTTTTTTTTTGTAGCCCTGTGGTTATTGCTGGTAATAACACCATTATTATGTCATTTTGTTGATTTGTTGTAGTTTCACACTTGCTCAATCAAGCCAAAAGAAGCAGAAAAAGGTAATAACACCTGAATAACCTCAGCTATTATTGTTGTTAGTGACAATACTTGTAATTATTGTTTATATCATTTGTGTGTGATCTTCAATCCTTTAGATTTGTGTTTTGTATGTGTAGCTGTAGTACAAGTAATATGATGAATCAAAGTGCATTCAGATAGCATGTTTGATGCAGTAAAGCAAGCAGGAGTCAGGACCAGGAGGCCCTAAAGGGGACCAACCCAAATGAAAAACTAAAGTTGTGGCGCCCCCAAGCGTCCAAATATGGAAATCACAGTAGTTTACTGTAGACTTTATTGTGCATTTAAAAGTTCAAGTGTCTTTTAACACCAAATAATTGTCTCCATTTATGGTATTCCCAAATCCAAAATGGAAATGTAACCGTAAACGACTTTCACTGTCGTCTTGCGGGTTCCAGGGACCACCAAGGAAGGACATGCCTTTGAGCAGGTGTAGACTTCTTTATTTTTCAATAAACAAAAGTTTTTTTGCGTGTTGCTTTTCAGCCTTCCCCGTTGTCTGCGTCTGCCTCTCGCTTTCTTCCGGGTTGCACGCGCTGCTGCTTGTGTTGTCGTCTCTCTCTCTCGTTCCTTCCTTGTTTGGGTTGCTCTCGCTCCGCACCATCACCAGCCCCGTTTTTTCCTCCTTCTCCCTTTTTATACAGCGAGAGGAGATACAGGTGTGCGATCCACACACCTGTATCTCATTTGTGGCGTCGCTCCCGGCTAACCCTCGCTGCTTGCTCGCCATCCCCGCCTCCTCGCCGCCATCTTGGGCCCGGCTCCAGCGTGCCCTGCCTCTCTGTCGGACATACTTGCCAACCTTAAGAACTCCGAATTCGGTAGGTGGGGTGTGGGGTGTGGGGTGTGGGGGGCGTGGTTAAGAGGGGAGGAGCCGTAGATGTTTGTGGAGAGGTGGAGGATGCGGCGGAGCGGAGAGGCGGGGCTTGCTGGGAGCGACGCCGCCACAATCTGAATCAGGTGCGTGGCACACACCGGTACACAATTAATTAATCTCTTCCTGCTGTATAAAAAGGGAGAAAGAGGAGGGATCAAAAGAGGAGTTGGAGAGACTGCAGCAGATATCGAGGAGTGGAAGCAAAAGAACGCACGACAACGATGCAGCCAACTGAAGGAGAGCGAGAAACGAGCAGGAAGGAAGGAGCTGAAAAGCAACCGAGCAAAAGACCTGATTATTGAAAAATAAAAGAGTCAAACCTGCTCTAGAGAGATGTCCTTTCTGGGTGGTCCATTCAACCCACACGACGACAGCTTAAGTCTGTCACATTTGGCACCCAACGTAGCTGGACCACCGGAGGCGGGGGAGGACGATCCCCTTTGGGCCCTAATCGGCGCGCTCACACAGCTCGCGGAAGGCAGTCGTCAAATGTCTAGTCAGGGAGGTGATCAAGAACCTGATGGTCACACATTCCTCTGTGGAGAGAGCAGAACCTTCCAGAAGGACGACCGTCCCTGCAGTGATCCACCAGTCAGGCCTGTATGGTAGAGTGGCCATGAGAAACTAAATTCTGTGATCTGATGAGACAAAGATTGAACTCTTTGGCGTGAATGCCATACATCATGTCCGGAGGAAACCATGGGCCAACACCACCCCTGCAGTGAAGATGTCAGAACCTGGACTTTGGGTTCTTTTTTCCCGGAAGGCAAAGGAAAGTTGGAGCGGGCAAAGCGTGAAGGTAAAGACATCTTTTATTTTAACACTATACCTACAAAAAAGAAGCAAACAAAAGGCGCGCACAATGGCGGAGAACAAACCCGACAAATGAAACAAAACTTGCACAAAGGCAGAAACTATGAACAATAAACAAAAAAAACTTACTTGGCATGGAACTACGAAACAAGCAGCGTGAATCGTAAACATGGCATGATGTGAGTGGAGGTGGCATGGCATGACGTGAGTAGAGGTAAAGTCGCCAGGCTGACTTCCTGCCAACTTTCGGTTTAAATAATAGACATGATTAGTGACAGGTGTGGGAGTGCAAAAGGTGAGACAGGTGCGTGACATGAGGACAGGTGAAAACTAATGGGTTGGCATGGAAACAAAGCAAACAAGGAAATGCAAAAACAGGAAACAATGGAGTCTTGAGCAAAACAGAAGATAACAAAACAAAACCTGATCACAAGACGTGACAGAAGCAAGGTGGTGGCAGCATCATGCTGTGGGCTTGGTTTTCAGGAACTGATAAGATTAACACTGCAGTAGACGTAATATTTACCATGAGTTCATTTACCAGCATGTGTGTGAAGTGAAGTGAATTATATTTATATAGCACTTTTCTCAAGTGACTCAAAGCGCTTTACATAGTGAAACCCAATATCTAAGTTACATTTGAAGAAGTGTGGGTGGCACTGGGAGCAGGTGGGTAAAGTGTCTTGCCCAAGGACACAACGGCAGTGACTGGGATGGCGGAAGCGGGGATCGAACCTGCAACCCTCAAGTTGCTGGCACGGCCGCTCTACCAACCGAGCTAAGTCGTAGTATGTGGGGTCAAACTGAAACAGACTTGTTTGATATCGTATAAGAGCAAGTTTAGGAAAAATAAACATCCATCCATCCATCTTCTTCCGCTTATCCGAGGTCGAGTCGCGGGGGCAGCAGCCTAAGCAGGGAAGCCCAGACTTTCCTCTCCCGAGCCATTTAGTCCAGCTCTTCCCGGGGGATCCCGAAGCGTTCCCAGGCCAGCCGGGAGTTTTTTTTTTTGATTGATACTTTTATTAGTAGATTGCACAGTACAGTACATATTCCGTACAATTGACCACTAAATGGTAACACCCCAATAAGTTGTTCTACTTGTTTAAGTCGGGGTCCACCTTCATCAATTCATGGTAAAAAAAGGATTGACAGATTGATATTTTTCTTTCAAAAAACATTTTGGAAATCATAAACGTCACAATCAAAGAAAATATAGCAATTTCTTAAAAGGTATCCAATAATATTTACCCAGAGTTAATTTATTTTCATGTCAAAAACTGGAATAAAACCACGAGACACACCGATTCATTATCTTGTACAAACCCCGTTTCCGTATGAGTTGGGAAATTGTGTTAGATGTAAATATAAACAGAATACAATGATTTGCAAATCATTTTCAAGCCATATTCAGTTGAATATGCTACAAAGACAACATATTTCATGTTCAAACTCATAAACATTTTTTTTTTTGCAAATAATCATTAACTTTAGAATTTGATGCCAGCAACACGTGACAAAGAAGTTGGGAAAGGTGGCAATAAATACTGATAAAGTTGAGGAATGCTCATCAAACACTTATTTGGAACATCCCACAGGTGTGCAGGCTAATTGGGAACAGGTGGGTGCCATGATTGGCTATAAAAACAGCTTCCCAAAAAATGCTCAGTCCTTCACAAGAAAGGATGGGGCGAGGTACACCCCTTTGTCCACAACTGCGTGAGCAAATAGTCAAACAGTTTAAGAAAAACCTTTCTCAAAGTGACATTGCAAGAAATTTAGGGATTTCAACATCTATGCTCCATAATATCATCAAAAGGTTCAGAGAATCTGGAGAAATCACTCCACGTAAGCGGCATGGCCGGAAACCAACATTGAATGACCGTGACCTTCCATCCCTCAGACGGCACTGTATCAAAAACTGACATCAATCTCTAAAGGATATCACCACATGGGCTCAGGAACACTTCAGAAAACCACTGTCACTAAATACAGTTGGTCGCTACATCTGTAAGTGCAAGTTAAAGCTCTACTATGCAAAGCGAAAGCCATTTATCAACAACATCCAGAAACGCCGCCGGCTTCTCTGGGCCCGAGATCATCTAAGATGGACTGATGCAAAGTGGAAAAGTGTTCTGTGGACTAAAGAGTCCACATTTCAAATTATTTTTGGAAATATTCGACATCGTGTCATCCGGACCAAAGGGGAAGCAAACCATCCAGACTGTTATCGACGCAAAGTTGAAAAGCCAGCATGTGTGATGGTATGGGGGTGCATTAGTGCCCAAGGCATGGGTAACTTACACATCTGTGAAGTCACCATTAATGCTGAAAGGTACATACAGGCTTTGGAACAACATATGCTGCCATCTAAGTGCTGTCTCTTTCATGGACGCCCCTGCTTATTTCAGCAAGACAATGCCAAGCCACATTCAGCACATGTTACAACAGCGTGGCTTCGTAAAAAAAAAAAAGAGTGCAGGTACCTTTCTGGCCCGCCTGCAGTCCAGACCTGTCTCACATGGAAAATGTGCGGCGCATTATGAAGCGTAAAATAGGACAGTTGAAGGACTGAAGCTCTACATAAAACAAGAATGGGAAAGAATTCCACTTTCAAAGCTTCAACAATTAGTTTCCTCAGTTCCCAAACGTTTATTGAGTGTTGTTAAAAGAAAAGGTGATGTAACACAGTGGTGAACATGCCCTTTCCCAACTACTTTGGCACGTGTTGCAGCCATAAAATTCTAAGTAATATTTATTTGCAAAAAAATTAAAAATAAGTTTATGAGTTTGAACATCAAATATGTTGTCTTTGTAGCATATTCAACTGAATATGGCTTGAAAAGGATTTGCAAATCATTGTATTCTGTTTATATTTACATCTAACACAATTCCCCAACTCATATGGAAAAGGGGGTTTGTATTTCTGGTTTCTAATTGAAATAAAAATTATTTTTGGGCGAGGAATGCAGCTGCTATACCACACACAATGCAACGTTTTGATAGTCAAATATTTGTTCGGACAAATACATATACGTGTGTCCTCAGCGAGAATGAAAAGGCACAGTTGTAAATAGGGCTGTGAATCTTTGGGTGTCCCACGATTCGATTCAATATCGATTCTTGGGGTTACGATTCGATAATATATCGATTTTTTTCGATTCAATGCGATTTTTTATTCAAAAACGATTCTGTATTCATTCAATACATAGATTTCAGCAGCGTCTACCCCAGTCTGCTGACATGCTAGCAGAGTAGTAGATTTGAAAAAAAAAAAAACTTTTATAATTGTAACGGACAATGTTTTATCAACTGATTGCAATAATGTAAATTTGTTTTAACTATTAAACGAAGCCAAAATATGACTTATTTTATCTTTGTGAAAACATTGGACACAGTGTGTTGTCCAGCTTATGAGATGCCATGCAAGACTTTTTAAGTCTAAACAAAGACTTAAAAAGCTGTAAGAATATCTTTGTATTTAAAAAGAGTTATAAAAAGAGAAAACTGAAATTATTTCAAACTGAGTTTTGATTTATATTGGACGTGTCATTGTGAAAATGCTTAAAGGAAAATGGAAAAGTATGTTGGAGTTTGGGTGTTGGTGGAGGGAACAGTTATAAAGTCATATAAAATACTGTAATTTGTGTTAAAAAAGGGGCAGATAAATATAAGAATATAATTCTTCCATCTCCTCCTTTCTGATCATGGAAATGTATAAGAAAAAAAACAAAAAAAAAACAATGAAAGTGTCAATTGTACGTGGCTTGTAAATATGCATTTTCATGAAAGGAATACAAATAAATGATGATGATGATGATGATGAAGTGTAAGACACCGTGACACTATTGTTCTTTTTGATTATTTTTATAAATGTCTAATGATAATGTCAGTGAGGGATTTTCAATCACTGCTATGCTGAAATTATAATTAATATTGATACTGTTGTTGATAATATTCATTTTTGTTTCACTACTTTTGGTTTGTTCTGTGTGGTGTTTGTGTCTCCTCTCAATTTATTGCAGTTCTGAGTGTTGCTGGTTCAGGTTCGGTTTTGGAATTGGATTGCATTGTTATGGTATTGCTGTGTAGTGGTTTGTTGGATTGATAAAAAAAAACAACAAAAACTATTAAAAAAATATGAATCGATTCCGAATCGCACAACGTATTCGATTCGATTCGTATTCGAATTGATTTTTCCCCACTCCCCTAGTTGTAAATAAATAATAATAATAATAAAAAGTGTGCCTCCCTGCAAGACCGCGCTGAGGGAAGTACTGCGCCCACCTGCCGTCTTACTTCCCATGATCCTCTGCGGGAAGAATAGGTTCTATTTTCTGTGTTCCTGAAAAGTACCGGCGTCATTGCAACGATAATTAATACTTCTACGCCGCTATCGTCCCTTGTCTTTAATGGGCCGCTGTTCGGGTTAACGTCAACTACCCCCCCGGCATTGTCTTTTAAAACCCACCGCCCTTTGGAGGTGAGTAACTCGGGCGTTAGCTCCATTGCTAACGTTAGCCAGAAAGGCCACGGAGCTAACACGAGCTAAATGCTAACACGAGCTAAATGCTAACACGAGCTAATTGCTAAATGCTAAATTGCCAGACGTCTTCGTTTTCAGACTAACGAGCTTTTTTTTTTTTTACTCATATGGAAACGGGGTGTTTAAAGGACGGTATAACTCGGTTGGTAGAGCGGCCATGCCAGCAACTTGAGGGTTCCAGGTTCGATCCCCGCTTCCGCCATCCTAGTCACTGCCGTTGTGTCCTTGGGCAAGACACTTTACCCACCTGCTCCCAGTGCCACCCACACTGCTTCAAATGTTACTTAGATATCGGCTTTCACTATGTAAAGCGCTTTGAATCACTAGAGAATAAGCGCAATATCAACATAATTCACTTCACTACTCCTTGCGTTTTCTTTGGACTCAATTGAGCCAACTATGTTGATGATGGTGGTGTTTCCGAGGTGTATTAATGTGCAAGTTGTCGTCACAGGTTGCTGTCGTCCCTGCACCATGTCGTTCCCACCTCCGCTCAACCGCCAGCCGTTGAGCATCCCACAGCTCCCCCCCGGGCTCCCGCCGCTGCCCCCCGGCATTCCGCAGCTGCCCCCCGGCATCCCGCCGCCCCAGTTCGGAAGCTTCGGCCCGGCTGTCCCACCAGGTAACCCAACAGGAGCGCAGCCGTGTGTGTGTTTGTGTTTGCTTGTGCAAACTCTCTTAACACGTGCTGTCATTAAGTACAGTGGTCCAGTGGTTTGCCACCTTTTTTGGAAACCAAGGTACATTTTTTTTCATTGAAAAAAATCCAGAGTCAGCAGAAATCATTTTAAAAATGAAACTCAGTAGCCGATATTGGCGATAAAAAGTTGTTCTCCCATTTGTTGGATATAAATTTAAACCAGGGAAGCACGGTGGTACTGAGGTTAGTGCATGTGCCTCACAATACGAAGGTCCCGAGTTCAATCCCAGGCTCGGGATCTTTCTGTGTGGAGTTTGCATGTTCTCCCCGTGACATACTGGGGGTTCCCTCCGGCTACTCCGACTTCCTCCCACCTCCAAAGACATGCACCTGGGGATAGGCCCCTCCCACCTCCAAAGACGTGCATCTGGGGATAGGCCCCTCCCACCTCCAAAGACATGCACCTGGGGATAAGCCCCTCCCACCTCCAAAGACATGCACCTGGGGATAGGCGACTCCCACCTCCAAAGACATGCACCTGGGGATAGACCCGTCCCTCCTCCAAAGACATGCACCTGGGGATAGGCCCCTCCCACCTCCAAAGACATGCACCTGGGGATAAGCCCCTCCCACCTCCAAAGACATGCACCTGGGGATAGGCGACTCCCACCTCCAAAGACATGCACCTGGGGATAGACCCGTCCCTCCTCCAAAGACATGCACCTGGGGATAGGGCCCTCCCACCTCCAAAGACATGCACCTGGGGATAGGCCCCTCCCACCTCCAAAGACATGCACCTGGGGATAGGCCCCTCCCACCTCCAAAGACATGCACCTGGGGATAAGCCCCTCCCACCTCCAAAGACATGCACCTGGGGATAGGCCCCTCCCACCTCCAAAGATATGCACCTGGGGATAGGGCCCTCCCACCTCCAAAGACATGCACCTGGGGATAGGCCACTCCCACCTCCAAAGACATGCACCTGGGGATAGGCCACTCCCACCTCCAAAGACATGCACCTGGGGATAGGCCCCTCCCACCTCCAAAGACATGCACCTGGGGATAGGTTAATTGTCAACACTAAATTGGCCCTAGTGTGTGAATGTGAGTGTGAAGTAGGGCTGGGCCATATAGCCTTTTATTAATACAATATATTTAGGCCATATCACGATACACGATATCAATCAATCAATGTTTATTTATACAGCCTAGGGCTGGGCGACATTGGCTTTTATTAATATCGCAATATTTTTATGCCATATTGCGATATATGATATATATATTATGATATTTTGCCTTGGCCTTGAATGAACACTTGATGCATATAATGACAGCAGTATGATGATTCTATGTGTCTACATTCAAACATTCTTCTTCATACTGCATTAATATATGCTACTTTTAAACTTTCATGCAGAGAGGGAAGTCACAACTAAGTCAATTGACCAAAACTGTATTTATTAAATACTCTTCATTCTCTCACGGGTGACTTTTTAAATGAAAGAACAAATTAGTAGTGTTGCTACCTTTTTGTAGTAACACTTCTGCTGCATACTTTGCATATTGCTGTTGTCTGCTGAATATCTTCCCACTTGAAGCCAAACCACCAGATGATGGATCCCCTGCTCTTTATTCTGGGCATTTATTGTTCTTCCTCCATTTTGTGATAAGTTTCACACCATCTCAGTCTTGTAATGTCTCAAGCTCCGCTCCGCTCGACCTGCCTCAGTTAACGCTGCTACCTCTCTGATCGGCGAGAGTGTATGACGCTACACTCGCGAGAGTATGTGACGTATGTAAGAAGGCGGGCTTGTTTTCCGTCTCCTTCTGGAAGCGTGAGAAACGCCAATGTAATGCCTGCAGCTAGAAGCAACTCGACCTGCCTCAGCTAACGTTAGCCATGCTAACATTAGCTCTCGGCGAGAGCATATGACGCTACATGCGTGACAGTATGTGACAAGGCGGGTTTGTTTTATGTCTCTGTGAGAAGGAGTGAGAAACGCCAGTAATGTAATGCACGCAGCTAAAAGCAACTCTGTGAGAACATATAATCGAATATGACGATATAGTCATTTTCTATATCGCACAGAGACAAACCTGCCATATATCGTTTATATCGATGTATCGCCCAGCCCTAAATCACAAGTGTCTCAAAGGGCTGCACAAGCAACATCGACATCCGCGGTACAGAGCCCACATAAGGGCAAGGAAAAACTCACCCCAGTGGGATGTCGGTAACAGTGATTATGAGAAACCTTGGAGAGGACTGCATATGTGGGCTACACCCCCCCCAACACTAAATGGTTCCTAGTGTGTGAATGTGAGTGTAAATTTTGTCTGTCTACCTGTGTTGGCCCTGCAATCATCAATGTTTATTTACATAGCCCTAAATCACAAGTGTCTCAAAGGGCTGCACAAGCCACAACGACATCCTCAGCTCAGATCCCACATCAGGGCAAGGAAAAATTCAACCCAAAGGGACAATGAGAAACCTTGGAGGGTACCGCAGATGTGGGGACCCCTCTGGGCGACAGGTGCAGTGGACGTCGAGTGGATCTAACATAATAGTTTGAGAGTCCAGTCCATAGTGGATCTAACATAATAGTGTGAGAGTCCAGTCCATAGTGGATCTAACATAATAGTGTGAGAGTCCAGTCCATAGTGGATCTCACATAATAGTGAGAGTCCAGTCCATAGTGGATCTAACATAATAGTGAGAGTCCAGCCCATAGTGGATCTAACATAATAGTGTGAGAGTTAGGCCAAAGTGGATCGTACATAATAGTGTGAGAGTCCAGTCCATAGTGGATCTAACATAATAGTGAGAGTCCAGTCCATAGTGGATCTAACATAATAGTGAGAGTCCAGTCCATAGTGACTCTAACATAATAGTGAGAGTCCAGTCCATAGTGGATCTAACATAATATTGTGAGAGTCCAGTCCATAGTGGATCTAACATAATAGTGAGAGTCCAGTCCATAGTGGATCTAACATAATAGTGAGAGTCCAGTCCATAGTGACTCTAACATAATAGTGAGAGTCCAGTCCATAGTGGGGCCAGCAGGAGACCACCCCGAGCGGAGACAGGTCCGCGGTGCAGAGATGTCCCCAACTGATGCACAGGTGAGCGGTCCACCCCGCGTCCCGACTGTGAAACAGCCAGTGCTTCATCCATGGCAAACCGAACCTGTCCCAATTCGGTGGCGAATTGTCCAGGGTGTACACCGCCTTCCGCTCGAATGCAGCTGAGAGAGGCTTCCTGAAAGGGACAAGCGTTAGAAGATGGATGGATGGAAATTAAACCATAAGCAACAATGCATCTCTATAGACCTTCTCTCAAAGTACTGTCATGACCTCTCACACCACGCTGTGACTTATCTGGAGGTTTTTTTTGACATTTCCCTGTGTGTTTTCATTGATTGATTTTTTTTTTGTAATTGAAACTTTATTTAGTAGATTGCATAGTACAGTACATATTTCGTACAATTGACCACTAAATGGTAACACCTGAATAGGTTTTTCAACTTGTTTAAGTCAGGGTCCACGTTAATCAATTCATGGCACAAATACTATCAGCATAATACAGTCATCACACAAGTTAATACAGTAAATTATTTACATTATTTACAATCCGGGGGGTGGGATGCAGAGGGGTTGGGGTGCGGGGGGGTTAGGTTGAGTTGCTATCAGAATACTTCAGTCATCAGCAATTATATCATCTGAGAAATGAACGTTGTAACAGAGTGGGTCTGACTTGGTAGGACATGTACAGCCAGCAGTGAACATAGTGAGCTCATTCAAATGAAGTCAATTAATACATGGTAGTGTCATAAAGTGGTGTTTTCCGTGTGTGTGTCTGACTTCCATTGGCTTTCCGGGACACAAAAATAATCTTAAATTATTATCCAAGCTGCTTGGAAGTTGGCACCAAGGTCCCGTGCAAACATGTCAATAATAGTTTTATAATCAATCAAGTGGTTGGCTCTGTATGTATGTTTTGGAAAGGCAGTAATGGAGACTACTGCAGTCATGTAAAAGTGTGAATGTCAGATTGTAATGTTATTTGTTTCTATTTTAGGTACTCCCATGATACCAGTTCACATGGGTGTCATGACTCCCACTTCCACAGTGAGTTACTGAACATCCTTGCTATTAGACTGTTTTGATTCTTTTTCAGAATATTGTCCTATTTGCCAATAATGTTTACAAACTGCAGCATGCTGTGCTGTGTTTTACAGTCTCTTGTGTTTGTTTTTGGCAGGTTCTTGTCCCAACCACAGTCTCTATTGCACAGAAACCCATGATCACAAAGAGAGAGTACATCGGCATCCGAACCAGGGAGGCCGAGGACGGCCCCACCACCACCGTGTTTGTGGGCAACATCTCCGAAAAGGCGTCAGACATGCTGATAAGACAGCTGCTGGCCGTGAGTTCACTTTACTTAATTTAACCTTAATTGACCAAGTCATGGTGTATTTCGTGTGATGCAGCATCACAAACTAAATCCATTTTTTAAAAAGTGAATCAGGCTTTCACCTTAATTGCCAAGATACCTATGGCGGTGGGAGGCGCTTGGGGCGTGGTCAATATGACGTCATCACATTATTTGCTACAATGCATATATTTTCTTTAAAAAGGCCAAAAAAATATACATACATTTAAAACAAATCTGTTATTAATTTTAGTATTAACATATATTTTTTGTGACATAATATCGTTTTGCTCAATTTTTCAATTGTTGCTAGTAGGGGTGTAACGGTACACAAAAATTTCGGTCCGGTACGTACCTCGGTTTAGAGGTCACGGTTCGGTTCATTTTTGTTACAGTAAGAAAACAACAAAATATACATTTTTGGGTTATTTATTTACCAAATTTGTAAACAATGGCTTTATCCTTTTAACATTAGGTACACTATAATAATTCTGCCCACGTTAATCCACATTAAACTGCCTCAAGTTGTTGCTTTGATTAAATAAAATGACAAAACCTTTCTTCTACATATAAAAAGTGCGACAATAAACAGTTTCAAGTCAACTCATCATGCTTAATTTATTACAGCATTTGGGAAGCCTGTAGTTGACTTTTATTATACACACACACACACACACACACACGCAGCAAAATGAGCTAACCTAACGCTAAAAGCTAATTAGCCTTCACTTCAACCCAGGACTATGAGAGAGCTGAGCTGCAGTTTAATTTTCTAGAAGGTCAACGGGCTCATAGTGATGTTTGTAATAGTTGTGACTGGAAAGTGTTTTTTATAATTTGGGGAGTGTACGATGTCAGCTGCTCATCTGCTTAACACATATCTGCTCATCTCGACGCCGGAGGACTGACTCCATGCTCCAATACGCCCTGCTGATTGGCTGTTACATCGCTATGAATACGCCCTGCTGATTGGTTGTTACATCGCTATGAATACGCCCTGCTGATTGGTTGTTACATCGCTATGAATACGCCCTGCTGATTGGTTGTTACATCGCTCTGAATACGCACTGCCGATTGGCTTTATATGTAACCAATCAGATGGTTGTGTGGGCGGGACAATGCTGGGGGCTCCCTGCTCAGACAGAGGCAGCTGCAGAGCAGCTTGTTAAGACTTTAGTTACAAACTGGTTCGATACACCTTCGTACCGAACCGAAACTCCCGTACCGAAATACACGTACCGTTACACCGTTATTGTACAATCTACTTGGTTCAGAATTTTTTTTTCTAGAGATTTTTCCAATTCTTTTAGTCACTCTTTTTTTATTTAAAACAACTGACAAGAAATGTAGAATCTATTTCTGGTGCTAATGTATACTTTACTTGTGTTTAGAGACTCTCTACTTCTGTCGCTCCATGTCTCTCCTTAAAAGCCGAAATATAATCTTAAATTCTGAAGATCCCTGGCCAAGGGTATATCTCGGATACATCAATAAAGTATGTCCACATGGCGTACACTGATCCAGACAACCTAGTGCGTATTGCTTATGTCATCACAACATTCCGTGTGGTAGCACTGTTTGTTGCATCACTAGTCAATCATGCGCAAATAATAAAGTATGTATATATGTATGCATTCAAACTGTAAATAGCTGCTGGTGTTAATATGTATGTTAGTGTGTTATGGTGTTCATTTTTCCCATGGTATGTGAACACACTGTGTCAAGGAAATGTGTGCACAGAGAAATATGTGAATGTTGTCTGTCTATCTGTGTTGGCCCTGCGATGAGGTGGCGACTTGTCCAGGGTGTACCCCGCCTTCCGCCCGACTGTAGCTGAGATAGGCGCCAGCACCCCCCGCAACCCCAAAAGGGAATAAGCGGTAGAAAATGGATGGATGGATGTTGGCATACAATTGGCAATAAAAGATCAAAAGAACGCCACACACACTGTGTGTCTTCTTCTGGACGCTACAATACATCATATTAATTTATTTTATTTTCACATTAAACCCTCCCCCCTCATTTTTAAGTTGGGGAGGCTGTTATGTTGCTGTGGCGCACCACCACAATCAAATACTTTCAGGGGAAACCATGTGGAATAATTACACAATAAGGGCATAATCATATTAACATTTCATTACTTGGTTATCTTGACCAAAATGATCACATTTATCATTATTATTGTGGTGTTGTTGAATGTGCTCAAAAAGTACTTTTCACACACTGAACTCTTTTGACCAAATTATTATTATTTTTTTAAATACCTGTCAGAAAAGACACTATTTTGCATGTTTTTTGTTTAAGCTTCACTGATAGTGTTTTAATCTTAGTATTTTTCAGTTTTTATTGCTAAGCTTTTATTGTTTTAAATATTTGGTTTCTAATAAAGCACTTGAAGTGGCACAGAATAATAAGTGCTTAATATATTTTAGCATAAGTGTAGATAAAATCATGTTAAAACAGAAATTGACCACATATTACCAGTAAATAATAATTTTGACCAAATTATACAACCAGAATTTATGTAATGAATGTCAATGTTGTCTAACTGTGTTTGCTGAGGTGGCCACTTATCTGTACTGTACCTCGCCTTCCGCCTGTGTGTAGCTGGGATAGGCTCCAGCACCCTGCGCCCCTATAATGGACAAGCGGTAGATAATGTATGGATGGATGTTACCACATACAGTACATCAGTTAAATTAAAGTACCAATGATTGTCACACACACACACACACACACACACACTAGGTGTGGTGAAATTTGACCCATCCCCTTGTTCACTCCCTGGGAGGTGAGGGGAGCAGTGGGCGGCAGCGGTGCCGCGCCCGGGAATCATTTTTGGTGATTTACCGTAACCCCCAATTCCAACCCCTGGATGCTGAGTGCCAAGCAGGAAGGTAATGGGTCCCATTTTGATAGTCTTTGGTATGACTCGGCAGCTTAATTAAGAGCCTTCAACCCATTATTGAAATAATTATATTATATTTTGCATGCCCAAAATATATAGAATTAGCAAAAAATACATTATCGCAGGAGGTTGCAGTATATATCGTGATATAGATTTTAGGCCGTATCGCCCATCCCTAATACACATACATTTACATTCTAGCCATGTTTATTATTCATTTCTCATTGGATCAAGGGATAAGGCTGTAATGTTGCAAATATATATATTATTTCAAACAAAACAAATAATCCAGTCCTACTGTCTTCTTTCCTTCAAGAAATGTGGCGTTGTTCTCAGCTGGAAGAGAGTCCAAGGTGCCTCTGGGAAACTTCAAGGTAAGAAGCAGAGCAATCACATTGAATGTGTTGCAGTAAAACAAGCATGCAGGTATAAGTCAACTCCCATGCTGACCTTCTGGTTGTTGTACTCTTTGTTGTTGTTCTTCTTCTGCAAGCATTTGGCTTCTGTGAGTACAAGGAGCCAGAATCCACACTGCGAGCTCTGCGATTGCTGCACGAGTTGGTTTTAGGCGACAAGAAACTGCTAGTCAAAGTGGACGCAAAGACCGAGGCCCAGTTAGAAGAGTGGAAGGCCAAGAAGAAGAGTACCAACGGCGTAAGTTATAGAGATGTTTCCGATCAGTTTTTTTTTTTGCTGCCCATTCCGATACCAATATGGATAACATGTAATTCCTATAAATGTTTCAATACATGCAATGAGTGCTATTGACAGTTTAACACGATATTTAAACTAGTTCCTTTATTGTCTTTTATTACATAGTTGTTTGATAAAAACAATGACAATATTAGTGCACAATAAGTAAATACAAGCAAAAACTACCATTTAACAATCATTTGTTTTTTCCCTCAGTCATCTTGTGTCCAGGGAAATTATTCCCTGATTTTGTAAACATCAATAAAAACAAGATAGTTGAAAAATATATATATACAAATATCAACTTCATGACTCCAGTATTTATTGTATATTGATACTACCCTTGGTATCGACAAAACCATTTTATGGATTGATCTACACTCCTTTTGTGTAGATCCTCCTGACACAAAAACAGTTATGTTAAACTCTCTCAAATTCTTATTTATGTACTTGTTAATTTGCTGTTGATATCTGCTTAATTTCTGCTTGATCATGCTGCCATCTATCGGTACACAAAAGGTGAGTATTGTAAACATAAAAAAGAGGCTTCACACAGTATGAGAGGCCTACTGTAATTGGCTGCTAGCCGCTTATCAGCCAGGGAATTAAAAATGAATGTAGTGTTCGGTCTAATTTTGGAAAATGCATCCAAGTACATGCATTTACTTCTGAAATGTACTTGGTACAATAAATAAGGACCATTTCTGTTGAATGAGAGAAACTATCCAGACACAAGCGGGGACAAAGACAACACTTACCACCCATCAAGCATTCTTTCAATGGGACAGTATTGGAGCAGTTTGTGAGCCAAAATGCTGAGTATGACGCTGTGGAAGTTGTCGAGCCAGGAGGAAAATGAATGACTTTGGTTGAAGTGATTAAAGAAAGCTTTACCTACATCGTCGGCGAAAAACACACATTAACACCTCATTGGAATACAAAGTACCCAAGGACAATAGAGCCAACATCCCCGCCCAACAACAAACAAGCCTTAGAAGTGACTTTCCAAAGAACAGAAAGGCAATTAAACAAATAACCACTAGGGAAACAGGCCTATAAATTTCAAATTCACAAGATGTTTAAAGGAGGAACAGGATTGTAACTCGGCGACGAGATAATTAATAATTGTAAGGAGCCAGTCTGATATGTCATCCACATGGTCGTACAAAATCCTCACTCTGTGACAGTCCCTGTACGACTTGTGTGGAACAGCAGCCAAGAATTTGAGGGATTAAGTATGAACGATGTCCTACTCAAAGGACTAGATATTAATAACCAAATTAGAGGTGTTCTACTTAGGTGTAGGACAGGTGTATATGCATCTTTGGGAGTTATCAAGAAGATGTACTGTATAACTCAGTGTGGTTGGAAGATCGTGTGGTGCCATCCATCCATCTTCTTCCGCTTATCCGAGGTCGGGTCGCGGGGGCAGCAGCCTAAGCAGGGGAGCCCAAACTTTCCTTTCCCCAGCCACTTCTTCCAGCTCTTCCCGGGGGATCCCGAGGCGTTCCCTGGCCCGCCGGGAGACATAGTCTTCCCAACGTGCCCCGGGTCTTCCCCGTGGCCTCCTACCGGTTGGACCTGCCCTAAACACCGTCGAGTCATGTGGTGCACCTTCACAAATTCCTCTGGAGAGATACCGAAGACGCTATAAGACTTTGCGAGAGACCGCTAAGCTAAACTCATGGTCGAAGAACGCAGGGTGCTTGAAGAGGACAGTTATGTCGACGATATTGTAATTTCCCATGAATGCTTGTAAACTCAAAATGATAACACAAGGAGTTGAAGAAATCTTAAACTGGAGGATTTTTTCCGAATCTTTGGATTTTATCAGGTCAAACTGGGAGGAAAGAACCATCAATTGAACCTAGTTTTCCCCAAACCTAATTAAAGATGACAACAAAGCTATCATGTCAAAGATGACAAATTATACCTAATGGCATTGATCAAATTTTGCAAGAAGATAATGAAAATGAGAATTGGGAATAACCTACCCACAGAAGAACTGCGTCACATCACACCCAATCCTAAGAAGGCAACTCTTAAGCCAAGGTCCTGGACTTCAGGATCCTATTGGCCCCGTCACTCTCACTAAGCAAAGGGGAGCGATCCTTAATGAGAGCATTTCAAGAAGTGGGGAAAGGGTAGTATACTTGTGAGACATGGGACAAAACAATCTCTAGCAGTGCCAGAGAAAAAGCTATTTCGCTATTTGAGGACTATGTGCAACTTGCAGAAATTAGGTTTGCAGGGGCTTCACACCACCAAACTGGCTCGAAGAATCTGTCTGAATCAGACTGCAGCGACAAGACATACGGAGCCGTAATGTAACGAAGATGGAACACTAATGAAGGAATTTAAATAGACTTGTGGAATCTAAGGCTAAGTTGAAACTTAGTAGACCAAAAAGGAAAAACTGTCAAGGCAGATGTCTGTAGGGCAGTCTTTGCATCCTGGATTGGGAAATATATGCAAAAGCATAGCGGTGTGAAGATTTAACGCTGGTTCCACCTGGTCAACAGTAAAACCGTCCTTGTAGCCATGCCAAGGGGACAGCTATGGTAACCAGAGATTTTTCCCCAAAATAATTGAAGCAATACAAAAATGTGGTCACATGCAAGCTTGTTGGCGGTTTTCTGGAGATCTTAACATTGCTGACCTCATCACAAGGGAATGTACTACTGAAGAGCTAAGCACTTGGCAAAATGGACCAGAGTGGCTGAAAGAGCTGTTAGTAGATTGTCCCCCAAAAAATCACCTGCTCAAATTGTAACACTAGCCAGAAAAAGTGAAAGCAAGCTCCAGAGAAAGCTATTTGCAACTCCAATTTTACAAACATGTCAAAGTACAACCTCAACAAAATCAATCATGGAAAAACAACAACTGACTGGTGAAGCAGTATAGAACAGGTTGTGTGTCTGCAAATATGAAACCCCTCGACTCTTGATGTGCGGTAGTAGAACCCAAGCATTTATTGAGTGTAAGAAAGCAGTCACAATCCTACCAAATGAAAGCTGGATCTCGACACTGGTAGCCCGTAAAGTCCACAATATCAACAATGAAGGGATTGCTCGAACTCTCCTCAAAATGAGAACCAAGGCTAAAGAACGGTACCAGTATTTTTCAAAGGTTGTATAGTACCGATTTCAATTCATTTGTATCGCGGTACTTAATTATACTGTACATACATAATACATACAGTTGGCTGTAAATACTGTGTGTATTGATTATTTGCTAAGCATTAAATGGTCACTGCTAGTAGTGTTTGATTCATTCATTCATTTTTTATTTATCTCCTTCATTGTTTTGCATTTTTGATCAATAGACAATTAAAGTCTAACAACAAAACACATATTTACACACCTATGCTGGAGAAGGAACAGGATGAAGAAAAATCTTATATTTCCTGCCCCTTCAACATAATAGGTAGTTAATGGATAGCCCAAGCATACAAACCAAACAAGTATAATGAAAAAAAAACAAGTGCAAAAGCTTCATGAAGTACAAAGCGAACAAAAATTAACATACACCTCACGTGATGATACAAAACAAGACAAAAAATAAGTAAAATAATAAATATAAAGCAAAATGTAAACACTTAAGGCTGTCCATATGATCTTATTGTTCTATCTTTATATATTGTTTTCAATTGGAATATATTTCTACAATCTTATCTCATTGTAAAGAGAATTCCACAGTTTAACCCCCAACACTGATATACACATTTGTTTTAAAGTTGTCCTTGAATAATGATGTTTGAAATGACATTTTCTTCTATGCTCTTCATTCTCAGAAATGATGACAAACATTTTTTGTAAATTTGCTGGTAATGTTTTAATGCTATCGCGGTTATCAACCTATTTTAAAAAACTCCTGTAATAGATTTGGTGTAAAATTAACCCTACACAATCTACTGGAGTTGATTAACTACCATGAATTGATTAACGTGGACCCCGACTTAAACAAGTTGAAAAACTTATTGGGGTGTTACCATTTAGTGGTCAATTGTACGGAATATGTACTGAACTGTGCAATCTACTAATAAAAGTATCAATCAATAAAGTGATCTCCTCAGCCTTTTTTTCAAGTGCATTCGGTCCAAATTCCTAAAAACCTTGACATACTGTACAGTATCGGCCATTGGGGATCTGCATTTTTGATCTGGCAATGGCACACATACTTTTTTTATGAAAAGGGCCAATCAGTCGGGACATCCCGAGTAAGTCACTCCGCGATCAAGTATGTTTTGAGTCTGCGGCCACTAACAAGACTTTTCCCTATTGCCTTTACCAGGGAGCAAGTGGCGAGTCAAAGGATGAAGACGAGGTTCTGGACGAGGAGACCCTGTATCGGGACCAAGCCGCAAACGGAGCAATAGAGGTCCTCATCAGAGAGTACTCAAGCGAGCTCAACGCAAGCTCGCTGGACTCTGATGCTCAATCTCGCAAGAAAAGGAGGGACAGGAAAGAGGAGGTAGTGACTGCGTTAGCACGCTAACATGTTATGGTTTTAACTGTTTTTTCTCCGTTGTCAGGAGGACATCAACGCCATGGAACTGGAGGACGACAAGAGGGACTTGATTTCCAGAGAGATCAGTAAATTCCGCGACACACACAAGGTGATGTATCAAAGCTGCATTTATTATTCTTTAACTCTCTGCATCAAGTCAATTGTGTCTGAATAGCTTAAATGTTATGATTACAGTGTTACGTTGGTTTCGTACGCCCTGGTTTTTGCATCATTTGGCTTTTGGCGAAAATGACCCAAAATTATTAAGGATTTTTGTAGGATTATACAAGTTGGTGACCCATTCTAAATGCGTTTTTTATTGATAATCGCTGCAAAACATTCCACCATACAGCCAGATTAGGTTAGCATTCAGTAATAGTCTGATCCAAGTCAAGCAGAGCTTTAGAGTTCATGTTTCTAGAGTGTCACTGAACGCACCACTTTGCTATTCTAACCGAACAATCAAGGGTAAAATGCGCCTTACTTGCTGTCCTCCATAGTTTTATGAAAATAGTTTGGGAATTGTTCTTATCCGATAAATCTTTAATTATTACCAGTTAAGTGTTTTGTGACATTTTGTAGGGTGTCTGGAATGAATGAATTGGATTAAGTTTGTTTCCTATGAGAAAAATAATTTGGTAGCGCCAAATAAATTAATGTTAATTGGAGGCATGTGATAATTGGAGGGAACACTCATTATCTAGAAAAAGTTTGTTTTTTACTGTAATAATAATTTGGTCAGAAAAGAGTGTTAAGTAAAATCCATCGGTCAACGCAACTGCTTAGTCAGCATTAATAGTGCTGACTAGTTCATTGTAAACATTTCCAAAATGTCCTTTTAAGTTTTGTCTCTGCCACTCTTACATGTTCATAACAGCCTTACAACTACTCCTCGAGGGGTTAAATGCAGAGGCGAGGTGCACTGCGTATGTGGAACAAGTCGAGGTCAAAATGAGGCTCAAAGGTTTATCTTTGCACAAGCCTCATTGATCTGACAGAGTGCATGGTCAGTGTTCACTTCCCTCCAAACGTAATCTTATTGATTAAAGCAAACAATCATGGTGGAGGTCATTTAGTGGCTGACGCAAGATGAATATCAGCTTTTTGAGGGGAAAGTGTGGGGGTGTGAACAGCTCATTCTTTCCATTGTGCAACAGTAGGACCCATGTTGGTATGTTTATGAAAGTCCAATTTAGGGCCCTTTGCCATTTGACGCTTTAAATTGTTTTAATCCAATTGTCACTAGTCAGGAGGGGAAAAACAAACCCACTCACTGTTTATGGTGTTTTTGGTTAGACGTTTTTTGAGGTTGACAGGCCTGGTAGGAGCAAGAAGGCACAAACACGTACACACACACAAAGCATAGCCAGTTGAAATGCAATAGCTATGCCACTATTACATTTCACAAACTTGCTAAATTAAAAAAATGCACATTTCAAATTAGTCCACAACGCCAGAATATCATTAATGTGATGTCTTCCCACGTGAACGGAAATGACAAACACGCTGCTTAGGTAGTGACAAAAGCTAGTAGTATTGAGGCCATTTCCACACAAACATGGAGAGTTTAAAATACGCATATTTGGGGTTAAAAGGATCTCCATCCACACAAGTGTAGTTTCAAAACTGTGTCTGTCTACACAAAAAGGCATATACTTGCTGTCATGCACATTTTGTCCAATCAGAAGCCCTGGAAAAAGCAGCAATAGCTGACTTGGTGGTGTTACATCCCCTGTTATGGTTATTTTGATATACTAGACATGCAATTATCTTTCAAACCAGCCTGCACATACAGAGCCCTGGGAACATTATCTCTTTTTTTTTTTTTTTTCAGTCTTTAAAGCGTGCATGCATGCATGCCTGTGCTGCTGAAACCCAACACTCATAGAATTACGACATGTTTAGCAAGATGGTTGCTGAAATGAAGAGTATATTGTCTTTAACATCAGTACACACATTAAGGAAGAGGCTACATCATGTTTTTTTAGTTCCTTGGTCGTGTTTAACGCGCGTGCACGGTCCATAGGCGCCGATCTACATTTCTGCCAGTGGGTGTTCGGACGGGCGGTAAATCCTACGGTATTTTTCTGGGCATGCACGTATGTACTACTTTATGCACTTTGTATGCCTGCCGCATACATGCCTGCATTACGTTTGACCAACATGACCTCGTATAACTGGGGTGTCCAAACTTTGCGTCACGTGGCTGTGCCTGAAAATAAGCCTTTACATATAAACAAGACAACAGGATGTTTTTGCGTGCTGTGGAATTGTATGTAATAATTTTTTTCTCCACACAGAAATTGGAGGAAGAGAAAGGAAAGAAAGAGAAGGAGCGGCAGGACCTGGACATTGTGCGCAAGGAGAAGGACAAAGAGCGGGAGCGCGAAAGGGAGCGCCGCGACCGCGAGAAAGAGAAGGAGCGAGAGCGGGACAAGGAGCGAGAGCGAGACAGAGAGCGGGACCGTGAGAGAGAACGGGAACGCGAGCGAGAGCGGGAACGCGAGCGAGAGCGGGACCGCGAGCGCGAACGGGAGAGGGAGAGGACGAAGGAGCGGGAGAGGGATAAGAGCCGAGACATCAGCCAAGGAAGAAGTCACTCGAGGTTAGTGGAAACTCAATGTTGACCAAAAACTGCACATTAGAATTGATACAAATACAATGCAAAAGTGACTTATTCGGAATTCGAGTAGCTTTGTCACACATTTACACATAAGATGGCATGAATTGATTAACGTGGATCCCGACTTAAAGAAGTTGAAAAACTTATTGGGGTGTTACCATTTAGTGGTCAATTGTATGGAATATGTACTGAACTGTGCAATCTCCTAATAAAAGTTTCAATCAATCAATGGAATTTAGTACCAAAAAGGAATATTAAAATATAGACATAAAAAGACCTATATAATAGATGTGTGGTCCTATAGTGCAAAAGTAACAGAACTGAACTGGAAATGTAACTAACACGACAAGCTCGGGCTGGGCAATAAAACAATGTCAATATATATCGGAAAAGACACAATTGATAGAAATAAAAAATATGTTTGATGAAATGTTCGATAATCCACATGGAAGGGACAAGGGGTAGAAATGGATGGATGGTGTCTTTTTTTCTTCATTGGAAGAAATCCTAAGTTGCGAATTAAAATTGGTTGCATAAACAAAAGCACTAACTCTCTGGTGTTTGCTGATCAGTGGGAGTGACACGCTAACAGCCAATCTAGCTAACACAGGGGTGGCCATTACGTTGATCGCGAGTTACCTGTCGATCGTGGAGGGTCTGCCAGTCGATCGCAAACCAAGCATTAAAAAAATAAACCTAAACATTTGTGATCATCAATCGTTAGGACGACGTCACTTTCATCACTTGATTGACATTCATGGCACCCGAGGGTCTTCTGAGATGACTCTGGCTGCTGACAGATCATTATTAAGAAAATATGATCGAGATGAGTGCGAGAAACACTTTTTTTTCCCCAACACGTTCCTGCTGTCAAAACCCTAAAGACAGACTGCACAGTTGCTGTCTTCACAATAAAAGCCCTCCTTCATCCTGCCTGTGCTAACAAAATAAGAGTCTCAGAAAGGTAGCGTGCACAAGATAGCAAGCTACAGAGTTTGCCGTCAATGTATTTCTTGCAAAATGTATAAAAACGAGTATGGAAGCTGGACAAATAAGATGCCAAAAACTAACCACTTTCATGTGGTATTGGACAGAAAGGAGGACTTTTTTTCTCCTCCATTCGAAAATGTGGACGTTATCAGCACTACAGTCTGATTCCAATCAATGCAAGTCATCAGAATCAGGTAATACACCAACTTATATTCTTGTCTTAATGAAACAAAGAAATCTATATGTGTTAAACATGCTTGTGTTATCCTTAAACACCTTTAACATGTTAACAAAACGTGTATTTAATAAATAATTAAATATAAATTATATATACATAAATGAGGTAGATTCCTTCGACTCGGTCAATTGAAAAGT
This sequence comes from Nerophis ophidion, assembly GCF_033978795.1. Taxonomy (NCBI): domain Eukaryota; kingdom Metazoa; phylum Chordata; class Actinopteri; order Syngnathiformes; family Syngnathidae; genus Nerophis; species Nerophis ophidion. Next base: position 2,887,621 of record NC_084613.1, read on the forward strand.
AGCTCGCCTGGAGTAAAAGTGTGGGCACGCCTGAGCTAACAATATCAACCAGATTGTATAGTTGTGCCATTTTGTTGTCTGGCGGTTGATTCTTTGCATGGAGTGAGAAGAAAAAATAAAAATGAGTGCTGCAGAGAGCGAAGAAGTTGTGGATAAAATAGGAAAAGTCACCTCGACAGTATGGCATTTTTTTGGATAAAAAAAAATAACGACCGTCAGGCCACTGTGGTGTGTAAATTATGCAAGACGCTCGCCCCCACCAAGATGGTAATACCACACCACCTTAGCAGCGCTAACCCTTGAGGCACAGATGTAACTTCCTGGAACGAAACCTGCAAAAAATAACTTTTCTGGTTTCTCGGTTTACATTGTCACCTTTTGTTTTCTTACATTGTTTTTACTTTCTGCACCTTCATTTTAAAGGGGAACATTATCACAATTTTAAAAGGGTTGAAAACAATAAAAATCAGTTCTCAGTGGCTTGTTTTATTTTTCGAAGTTTTAAACATTTTTTTACACCTCCCGGAATTTCCTTAAAAAAAGCTTTAAAGTGCCTGACTTTCGCTATCTGTAAATCCACCGTCCATTTTCCTGTGACGTCATACAGGGCTGCCAATACAAACATGGCGGTTACCACAGCAAGATGTAGCAACATTAGCTCGGATTCAGACTCGGATTTCAGCGGCTTAAGCGATTCAACAGATTACACATGTATTGATACAGATGGTCAGAGTATGGAGGTAGATAGCGAAAACGAAATTGAAGAAGAAATTGAAGCTATTGAGCGAATAGCTATTGACGCTATTCGGCCATAGCGTGGGTGTACCTAATGAAGTGGCCCATAGCATGGCTGCATTATTAGCATCGCCGGTAAAATGTGCGGACCAAACGATCAGGACTTTCACATCTTGTGACACTGGAGCAACTTAAATCCGTCGATTGGTAAGTGTTTGTTTCGCATTAAATGTGGGTATCTAGTTTCAAATGTACATACAGCTAGCGTAAATAGCATGTTAGCATCGATTAGCATAGCATGTTAGCATCGATTAGCTGGCAGTCATGCCGTGACCAAATATGTCCGATTAGCACATAAGTCAACAACATCAACAAAACTCACCTTTGTGATTTTGTTGACTTAATGGTTGCAAATACATCTGCAGGTTATCCATACATCTCTGTGCCATGTCTGTCTTAGCGTCGCCGGTCAAATGTGCAGACACTCTGGTACATTCAACGGGGGTCTGGCGGCAGATTTCTTGCCAGTGGTGCAACTTGAATCCCTCCCTGTTAGTGTTGTTACACCCTCCGACAACACACCCACGAGGCATGATGTCTCCAAGGTTCCAAAAAATAGTCGAAAAAACGGAAAATAACAGAGCTGAGACCCGGTGTTTGTAATGTGAAAATGAAAATGGCGGGTGTGTTACCTCGGTGACGTCATCGCTAAAAGAACGATAAACAGAAAGGCGTTTAATTTGCCAAAATTCACCCATTTAGAGTTCGGAAATCGGTTAAAGAAATACATGGTCTTTTTTCTGCAACATCAAGGTATATATTGACACTTGCATAGGTCTGCTGATAATGTTCCCCTTTAAGAGCTTATTGGTAAGTGTTCAATGTGATTTTCTACTGACAGTTAATCAGCTGGTCGTCAGTAGCTCCCAAAAATATTCAGAAAAATACATTTATTTTTACATTGCTGCTGTTCTGCCCCAAAGTGTGACCCAGATTTTAATGCCGGAACACGGCCGCACACGTTCCCGTTAACCCGGAAATGCTCCCGCGCATATAAAACAACAATCGCTACAAGTTGCAGGGCAAAGACGCGCTGGCGTGCACGTTTAAAGAAATGATTAAGTTGTGGCGACAGGTTAAGCAATAAAAAAACCTTTCCTTCGTTCCTCAACAGCCATCGTTTGCCCGCGACGTGAAGCTAATAATCCAAACAAGAGTTATGGTTGTTCACAAAGAGCTCCGCCCAAACACCGGCACAAAGCCCCGATGTACAGACTACCGTTACATCAACTGCAACAAGGGACCCCATAAATAAAATATATTGTTTGTTTAAAATGGAGAGGGCAATACAATATTTTACATAACATAGTAAATATTTGTGACTTACCTATTACACAATTATTATGCTTTGACCTAAGATACTGCTCAAAATTGTCCAAAGATGTATTGCACCAATAAATGTGAGGGTTATCGTATTAGATTAACAAACATTTTATCGCATTTTATTTGACGGAAAAAGCATGCACTCAATGGTGGTAAAAATAAGTGTAAAAGTGTAACACTTTTTAAAAAATTGTTAATTTATATCCATTTTTTAAAATATATTAAAATTTGGTGGTACAATAAATACTCATGTTTTTTTAAATAATGAATAATCCAGATACCAATAGGGTTGTCCTGATATCGTAATGTATTGTGCTACATTTCAAAATAAAATGGACCACAAAAATAAAATTTTTGGCCTAATTATAACAAAAAAATGATAATACATTAAACATATGTTCATTATTGCACTCAAAGAACAGTTTTAGAAGATTGAAATACAAACTAAAAGGCAATAAACACATTTGCCTTTTCTTGTTGCGCCCATAGAACAATTTACCATTTTATATATTACATATAGCCTACCATAATCTAGAATTAAGTTAGAATAGAATAGAAAGCTTTACTGACATTGTATTAAATGCTTCATGATTAATGGTTGTCTGTGCTTTAAGAAAAACACTAAATACTAAAACAGTAATATGGCTGAAACTACACAGATTGGACATATAGCAGGTAACACACATTGTTAAGCTTAAAACACAAATTGTAGCAATTTCTTACAAAATGTAGTCATTTCGTTTGCATCGGTTTGCGCTACATGGGCGGTTTTGACTCCGCTTATAATTGGCAGCCATCCAAGCAGCTGTGTGCATGTAGACATGTCTGTGTGCACAACAGAGGAGCCATTTTAACTCATTGTGCAAGTCTGGATAATTGTTATTTAAATGTTTATTTAAGTCTGAAGCAAAGGTGGTAATACTTTAAAGCCACCTTTGCCAGGTATGTTTTCAAGCGTCACCTTAATTAATAGTTTTGAAGCCCAAATACCTTCGTATTGCGCTTCATGCATCCTCTTTATTAACAAGCAGAATTACCTTTATTTGCCATTTTTGCTCAACTTGCTGTTGAAAAAAAATACCGCTATTTTCCAAAGGCAGTATAGTATGATTTTTTTAAATTTTATTAATTAGTGCCAGTATACCGTAATGAATATATTTGATTCATTTTTGTCATAATCGTCCAGCCTTAGCTGACATACAGAGTCAGAGAAAAGCACAGCTCATTAGTATTAATGCCACACACACACACACACACACACACACACACACGCACACACACACACACACACACACAAAGAAACTTTGAAATTGTTTACAGCCAATTCACTTCCAATGCACTAATCTGACACCTCCTTAAGTGAATAATAATGCTAACACAGGACCTTCTTTAACCTTGTGCAGAGAGAGGCCAAGGGAGAACAAAAAGCGAGACCGAGACGAGGATGAGGAGGAAATGTACGAGCGCAGGAGACTGGAGAGGAGACTCCGAGACAAGGAGGACGCATACCAGGAGGTGGTTGTTGCACCTTAAAAAACATGAAATGTCTATGATAAAGTGACTTGCTTGGTTAAAGTGACTTCCTGGTGTGCCCAATTGCAGCGACTGAAAAACTGGGAGATGCGGGAGAGGAAGAAGTCCCGCGACTACAGCAGGGACAGGGAGCGGGAAGAGGAGCGCTGTCGTGAAACGGTAAATGCAGGGTTTCCCTGGATCATTAAAAAGCATTAAGAGTCATTGAATAATTTTGGAAACATGCTCAAATTACATTTAAATTGATGTACAGAGGCATTAAAAAGTTGCATACAATTAATTGTAGTCCTGGGCTGATAAATCAAGTCAATTGAACGACAAAATGAAAATGAACTTTACAACTTTGCCCACGTTGATACATTTTTATGTTGGTGTGTTTCTTTTGTTTGTTTCTGACTTTCAAAATGGATACAAGAGGCATCTCTCTGCCCATTGCCCTTAGCTTCTGAGCACATTTATTTATTTAAAAAGCTGTACTTCAGGATGTTCAATATTCTTTGAAGTGCAATTTTTGCAAACAGATTGAGAGTTTTTGTTTTTGCATATTGTTTAACTATTGATCTTCAAATTACAATGGTTATAAATACTACCTCATCCATCCATCCATCCATTTACTACAGCTCTGTCCCTTTTGGGGTTGCGGGGGGTGCTTGAGCCTATCTCAGCTGCATTCAGGCGGAAGGCGGGGTACACCCTGGACAAGTCGCCTCCTTATCGCAGGGCCAACACAGATAGACAGACAACATTCACACTCACATTCACACACTAGGGACCATTTAGTGTTGCCAATCAACCTATCCCCAGGTGCATGTCTTTGGCGGTGGGAGGGGCCTATCCCCAGGTGCATGTCTTTGGAGGTGGGAGGGGCCTATCCCCAGGTGCATGTCTTTGGCGGTGGGAGGGGCCTATCCCCAGGTGCATGTCTTTGGAGGTGGGAGGGGCCTATCCCCAGGTGCATTTCTTTGGAGGTGGGAGGGGCCTATCCCTAGGTGCATGTCTTTGTAGATAGGAGGAAACCCACGCAGTCACGGGAAAAACATGCAAACTCCATATAGAAAGATCCCGAGCCCGGGATTGAACTCAGGACCTTCCTGTTGTGAGGCACGTGCACTGACTTACTCAGTGGCCTTGTGGGTAGAGTGTCTGCCCTGAGATCGGTAGGTCGTGAGTTCAAATCCCGGCCGAGTCATACCAAAGACTATAAAAAAGGGACCCATTGCCTCCCTGCTTGGCACTCAGCATTAAGGGTTGGAATTAGGGGTTAAATCACCATAAATGATTCCCGGGCGCGGCACCGCTGCAGCCCACTGCTCCCCTCACCTCCCAAGGGGTGATCAAGGGTGATGGGTCAAATGCAGAGAATAATTTCGCCACACCTAGTGTGTGTGTGACAATCATTGGTACTTTAACTTTACTTTAACTTTTAACCCCTGTTGCACCGTGCTGCCGATATACTACATCAATATATACATATACAACAATACTACATCAATGAAAAATATTTTTATTGCATTTGAAAGTGGTACCTTGCATTATTTGTATATATTATGATTACATTAGTGCTTAACCTGGCCATAGTTGATGTAAACTTTAACTATTGAACATTATCATTGTCAAATGCAATGAGTTTGGACTGTACACACAATTGTATGCTTTTGACTAGATGTAATAATGATCTATTACATTTCTTTTAAGTTGCATTAAATTAAATGTTTGATACCTTCAGAAACCCTGAAATATAAGGGATTTTTTAACTTATTGTTTGATGTAAAAGAAGTCAGTCATTGTTTAACATGCTACAGTGTCATAACTAAACTGGTCTACCTCCCGCTCATGTGTGCTGTAACAACACAAACTGTACCGATTCAACTTTTATGCTGCTTGTTCAGTACTGTCATTGATGTGGGATACATTATAGTGGTCTATAAGCAATGCAGTGTCTTTCTTTCTTCTCAGATAAAAGAAGCCAAAAGACTAAAAGAATTCCTGGAGGACTATGACGACGAGCGAGACGATCCCAAATACTACAGGTGATTACCTTGTTGCCTTTTTAGGTCTTGTAACTTTTCAGAAGGTTCCTACCTTTTGTCAACTTCTGTCTCATTCCCTCCCAACAGGGGCAGCTCTCTGCAGAAGCGACTGAGAGACCGAGAAAAGGAATCAGAAATGGACGACCGAGACCGAAAGAGGGAAAAGGAGGAGCTGGAGGAGATTCGACAGAGGCTTCTGGATGAGGGTCACCCAGACCCTGACGCTGAGCTGCAGAGGGTGAGTCCAGCAGGAGGCCTCTCCTGGCTCGTTTAAATGAGAGCCGCATTCAGCTTCTCCCCTTCCTGTGCGGCCTGTAGTTGGAGGAGGAGGCGGAGCGCAAACGAAGGCCTCCTCCGAAGTTGGAGCCTGAGGTGAAGGTCAAGCAGGAGAAGTCCCACCGGGATCGGGACAAAAGAGGATCTGCAAAACCCGTGGAGCCGGCGCCTCGAGAGCGACAGCACCAAGAGCGGCAGCACCAGGAGCGGCAGCACCAGGAGCGGCAGCACCAAGAGCGACAGCACCAAGAGCGACAGCACCAAGAGCGACAGCACCAAGAGCGACAGCACCAAGAGCGACAGCAGCAAGAGCGACAGCAGCAAGAGCGACAGCACCTAGAGCGACAGCACCTAGAGCGACAGCACCAAGAGCGACATCACCAAGAGCGACAGCACCACTTGGACGAGGAGGTAGTTGAGCGGAGGCAGGAGGAGGAAATGGTGGTGGATGAGGAGATGGAGGAGGAACAGCATGTCGCCCACAATGGTGGGGATTCGCCAGAGACTAAGCTGCTCCTCAAACCCCTCATGCGACCAATCAATACCGCTCCCTCTGTGTCCTCTGCCAGCGGGAATGCAACCCCAAACACACCTGGCAACGACTCCCCCCACGGCATCATCATTCCAGGCGAGAACACGCCTGAGGTGCAACCTCTCGAGGAGCACCGGCCCAAGATTGGCCTTAGTCTGAAACTGAGTGGGTACTCGCAGCAAAGACGAGTGTAAAACATCTCGACACTGTCCAACTCCTCCTCCTTGCTTTTCAGATTCCACCAACAGCCCGAGCCAGCTCAACGCTGTCAAGCGGAAGAAGCTGTCCGCCGGGGAGAGCGTTTTCAACAAGTTTGACGAGGAGGAGGCGGACGAGCAGCCTCGCAAGAGGAAGCTGGTCCCCCTCGACTACGGCGACGACGACAAGAACCTGGGCCTGGACGGGGCGGATATCTCGGGGGGCAAGGGCGGCGGCACCGAAGAGAAGCGCAAGAACATCAGGAGCCTTATAGAGAAGATCCCCACCGCCAGGCCGGAGCTTTTCTCTTACCCTCTAGACTGGTCCATGGTGGATTCGGTAAAAAGACACTTGGCGAACATCCACTTGTAACCGGCAGCTCATCAATAATCACTGTCTTGTCGTCACTGCAGACTCTGATGGATCGACGCATCAAACCGTGGATCAATAAGAAGATTATTGAATACATCGGGGAAGAGGAAGCCACGCTAGTCGAGTTTGTTTGTTCAAAGGTTAGATTTTCAAGTTCTTTCCAACAATTCCACTGGGGCTGCACATAAAAAGAACTAAATTATTACCTTGATTCATAATAACATGCAATCTCATTTCTACACCACAGTGTTTGGTTTACTTAATGGGACCTACGATCATTCTAATCCACATTTACCACGCTTCCCTGTGGGCTACATAGGGATGGCCGATACGGCCTAAAATCTATGTTGTGATATTTATTGCAGCCCTTGCAGTAACAATAGATATCACCTTATACTTTATAAATGGTTGGTTTATATAGGCTAGTAAGGTAAAGTTTTGTACCTGACAAGTTTCGGCTACTTTGCTTCTGCAGCCTTCATCACAGGTGTCACGTGATGTTAGCGTGACGTCGTCTGTGACGGGATGGAAAAATACATACAACACGACACAGACGACGACATCCTAACATCACGTGACACCTGTGATGAAGGCTGCAGAAGCAAAGTAGCCGAAACTTGTCAGGTACAAAACTTTACCTTACTACTAGCCTATATAGATCAACCATTTATAAATACCGTATTTCCTTGAATTGCCGCCGGGGCGCTAATTAATTTAAAACCTCTTCTCACTCCGGCGTTTACCAAAGGTATGCGGTAAATTTAGGCCTGCGCTTATAAATTTGAGTGTGATGTAAGGATACCATCATGAAAAGCACGTTTAATAAAAAAAACGTTATTATGGTCTTACCTTTACTTATAAATGAAGTCCATGCGCAGCTCCTTCTGATCAAAAGCATCGATAATTTGTTTATAGAAGTCTTCCTTATCTTTCTTCAGTTTTAAAAGCCTCTCTGTCTCGATGGAGATCTTCCTTTATTACCTCCTGCTTCGATTGAAAGTCAAGTTTAGAAAACTGTTTTATTTTAGATATGTAATCCTCCATGTTAAAGGTGCAAGCGAGAGGAAAAAATGAACGATCACTGCTCACTCTTGCTGCTTGTTGTCACTTCTTCTGCAGCCGAGTAGTCGCAAGAAGGATCACTAGCACCCTCTACCACCAGGAGGCGGGAGTCATTTAATGGCTCATATTTGACACACGCAGCTATGGTATATTAATAAAACATAGCTGCTTACTGTTCTTTTTAGCATATTCAATAGCTTGGACCTTAAATCCTACTGAATAGCTCTTAATCTTCTTCCCTTTATGTGATTTTAAATGATTGAAATCAGCCTCCTCCATTTTGAAAATGATGACAGGTGAAGTGTCACTCGTGACGTGACGAGTTTGACCCGGTGGAAATTCTAGACATGCGCTAATAAAAATAATATTTTGCGAAACGAGTTTGGCCCGGCAGTAATTCTAGGCAGGCGCATACTATATACCCGGCGGCAATTCAAGGAAATATGGTACACATCAGCAGGCTAAATGAACCTCTTCAACATATAACTATATACTATTTGCCATATAAAATAGTAAAACCTTTTCAAAAGGGTTTACAAAGTCTCCTAATTTGGCTGCTGAATTATTCAGTAACATTGTGTCATTTCCAGTTGTTTTTTTTACCACATTATTATAAATATTCTTGCTAATTTACTGTTCGTATCGGGTTACTTTTTGCACTAATGTTGAAATCTAAGAAGCATTTGTTCTTCTCTACAATAGTTTTGGGCGATACAGCAAATTTGATTATCGATCTAAAACCAAGTACTTACAGGGGCAGTGTTAGTCATACCGATTTTTATACTAAAACTTTTTCAGGATCAATAAATGATACGATCTTTGATCACATCTGTCGTGATGTGAATGATTTTTGTATAGCGCTTTTCTCTAGTGACTCAAAGCAGTTTACATAGTGAAACCCATTTTCTAAGTTCTATTTCAAAGAGTGTGGGTGGCACTGGGAGCAGGTTGGTAAAGTATCTTGCCCAAGGACACAAGAACTGTCACTTGGCATGGTCGCTCTACCAACTGAGCCATGTCGCCCCGTAGTCCAACATCATCCTAAATTAATATTTGGGTTATTTCCTTATTCCCTTTAATGAAGCTGCTAAATAACGAAACTAAAGCAAAAAGTACTATTAGCTTTTTCCCGAGTGTAACAATAATAAAAATGACAAATGTTTAAGTGATCATGAAAAATATTGATCCATTTTCATTGTAGTTCTATGTCCTCTAGTCAACAGATATTTATTTGGCGGCGTGGAGGCGAGGGTTTGTGATTCAGAAGCTGCACTGTGGAGGAACTTTATTGGCTAGTGAGGACGCCACAGTGCTTTGTTTGCATCTTACTGTCAGATTTGGGAGCCAGAGCTAGAATGTGTCATCATGGGGCGGTACTGCTCGGTTGGTAGAGTGGCCGTGCCAGCAACTTGAGGGTTTCAGGTTCCATCTCCGCTTCTGCCATCCGAGACACTTTACCCACCTGCTCCCAGTGGCAGCCACACTGCTTTAAATGGAACTTAGATATTGGCTTTCACTATGTAAAAGCACTTTGAGTCACTAGAGAAAAAGCGCTATATAAATATAATTCCCTTCACATCATCGTGCATTATCAGGATGTAACGTTAATATTGAAATCTCCATCGTCGGCCAAATTTATATCATTTAATTTTTTTATATCACCAACCTGATCTTGAGATATTATGTATTGGATGTGCTTTGGTGTACATTTTGCTCCACAGTCACATTTTAGCCCCCTTTCTTCGTTTTGAGAGGGCGGTCCTTTAATAATGCAAATGAAAACTCTCTAAACCCCGGCGCCTCAAACCCATCCATCCATCTTCTTTCGCTTATCCGAGGTCGGGTCGCGGGGGCAGCAGCCTAAGCAAGGAAGCCCAGACTTCCCTCTCCCCAGCCACTTTGTCCAGCTCCTCCTTGGGGATCTCGAGGCGTTCCCAGGCCAGCCGGGAGACATAGTATTCCCAACGTGTCCTGGGTCTTCCCCGTGGCCTCCTACCGGTTGGACGTGCCCTAAACACCTCCCTAGGGAGGCGTTCGGGTGGCATCCTGACCAGATGCCCGAACCACCTCATCTGGCTCCTCTCCATGTGGAGGAGCAGCGGCTTTACTTTGAGTTCCTCCCGGATGGCAGAGATTCTCTAGTCGGTTGGTAGAGCGGCCATGTCAGCAACTTGAGGGTTGCAGGTTCGATTCCCGCTTCCGCCATCCTAGTCACTGCCGTTGTGTCCTTGGGCAAGACACTTTAGCCACCTGCTCCCAGTGCCACCCACACTGGTTTAAATGTAACTTAGATATTGGGTTTCACTATGTAAAGCGCTTTGAGTCGCTAGAGAAAAGCGCTATATAAATATACTTCACTTCACTTCACTTCATCTCTAAGGGAGAGCCCCGCCACCTGGCGGAGGAAACGCATTTGGGCCGCTTGTACCCGTGATCTTGTCCTTTCGGTCACAACCCAAAGCTCACAACCATAGGTGAGGATGGGACAGGTAAATTGAGAGCTTTGCCTTCCGGCTCAGCTCCTTCTTCACCACAACGGATCGATACAGCGTCCGCATTACTGAAGACGCCGCACCGATCCGCCTGTCGATCTCACCATCCACTCTTCCCCCACTCGTGAACAAGACTCCCAGGTGCTTGAAGTCCTCCACTTGGGGCAGGGTCTCCTCCCCAACCCGGAGATGGCACTCCACTCTCAAACTATCACAATGTATCTTTTTCAAATGTACAAGGTTGAAATAATGTGCAGTTTTTCTTATTTAAAATATTATATAAAATATTTTCTTATTTAAAATATTAAATATCTTATTTAAAACCTTTACACTAAAATAGGATCAAGACAAGAGCAGCATTAAAAAAATCTCAATTTGAAGCACAAAGCAGAATTTTTTTTATTTTACTTTTTTTTATGTGAAACAATATTTGTACTATTTTTATTTATTTATTTTTAATCTGTATATATTGGTATCGGTAATTAAGAGTTGGACAATATCGGCAATATTGACAAAAAGGCCAGTATCAGACATCTCTATCAAACAGTTAACATTTATTAACACGCATAAAAGTGCTGTCATTTGGTATGTCTACAGTCTCAATTTGAATAACGAAAACAAGTTTTTGCAGAATTGTGCAACCCTAAAGACGCTTTACTTTTTATTTTGCGTCCTTTGTCCCCAGGTGATGGCGCACAGCACTCCTCAGGGTATTCTTGATGACGTCGCCATGGTAAGTCACGCTTGTCTTTCTTTGCCACAGCATGACCACGCCTCCTCCTCCCGTGTGTTCAGGTCCTGGACGAGGAGGCGGAAGTCTTCATCGTTAAAATGTGGCGGCTGCTAATATACGAAACCGAGGCCAAGAAGATTGGATTGGCGAAGTAAAGTGTAGACGTACTCTACGAGCCGCTTTTTCGCTCACAGTCCGGAAAGCTTGCCAACGTTGGGCCTTAGACTCCTTCCACTTTTGTCAGCGAGCAGCCGCCGGTGTGGGCTGGGCAGCGGAGTGTGATCTGTGAACACTTGTTTGCCACGCCACATTGCATGGGGAGACTTACGTTGTATTTTTGTTGAGGTTCTGAGAGGAAATTGTATTTTACCTTCTGTTCTCCAATCATTCAGCCACGTTGAAGCCCCGCTCAACTGTGTGACCTAATAAATAAGCTTTTTTAAGAAAACCTTTCATCATTCTTATTTCATTAAAATTTCAAATACCGTATTTCCTTGAATTGCCGCCGGGGCGCGAATTAATTTAAAACCTCTTCTCACTCCGGCGCTTACCAAAGTCCATCCATCCATCTTCTTACGCTTATCCGAGGTCGGGTCGCGGGGGCAGCAGCCTAAGCAGGGAAGCCCAGACTTCCCTCTCCCCAGCCACTTTGTCTAGCTCTTCCCGGGGGATCCCGAGGCGTTCCCAGGCCAGCCGGGAGACATAGTCTTCCCAACGTGTCCTGGGTCTTCCCCGTGGCCTCCTACCAGTTGGACGTGCCCTAAACACCTCCCTAGGGAGGCGTTCGGGTGGCATCCTGACCAGATGCCCGAACCACCTCATCTGGCTCCTCTCCATGTGGAGGAGCAGCGGCTTTACTTTGAGTTCCTCCCGGATGGCAGAGCTTTTCACCCTATCTCTAAGGGAGAGAACCAAACTCATTTGGGCCACTTGTACCCGTGATCTTATCCTTTCGGTCATGACCCAAAGCTCATGACCATAGGTGAGGATGGGAACGTAGATCGACCATTAAATTGAGAGCTTTGCCTTCCGGCTCAGCTCCTTCTTCACCACAACGGATCGGTACAACGTCCGCATTACCAAAGGTATGCGGTAAATTTAGGCCTGCGCTTATAAATTTGAGTGTGATGTAAGGATACCATCATGAAAAGCACATTTAATTAAAAAAAAAAACGTTATTATGGTCTTACCTTTACTTATAAATGAAGTCCATGCGCAGCTCCTTCTGATCAAAAGCATCGATAACTTGTTTATAGAAGTCTTCCTTATCTTTCTTCAGTTTTAAAAGTCTCTCTGTCTCGATGGAGATCTTCCTTTATTACCTCCTGCTTCAATTGAAAGTCCAGTTTAGAAAACTGTTTTATTTTCGATATGTAATCCTCCATGTTAAAAGTGCAAGCGAGAGGAAAAAATAAAGGATCGCTGCTCACTCTTGCTGCTTGTTGTCACTTCTTCTGCAGCCGAGTAGTCGCAAGAAGGATCACTAGCGCCCTCTACCACCAGGAGGCGGGAGTCATTTAATGACTCATATTTGACACACGCAGCTACGGTATATTAATAAAACATAGCTACTTACTGGACCTTAAATCCTACTAAACAGCTCTTAATCTTCTTCCCTTTATGTGATTTCAAATGATTGAAATCAGCTTCCTCCATTTTGAAAATGATGACAGGTGAAGTGTCACTCGTGACGTGACGAGTTTGACCCGGTGGAAATTCTAGGAATATGATAATTATTTGGCGAAACGAGTTGACCCGGCGGAAATTCTAGACATGTGCTAATAAAAACAATATTTTGCGAAACGAGTTTGTAATTCTAGGCAGGCACATACTATATACCTGGCGGCAATTCAAGGAAATATGGTATGGTTGAGTAAAAGTGAATTGTTTAAACGTTGGCCCCTCGTCACATCGCACTCCCAAGTTTCACTCTTGCTTTTTCTGAAGCATATTCTGCGTGTTTATGGTCTGTCCTACGCATTTTTCAAGTAAAAAAAATGTCTAAACCAGTGGTTCTCAAACTTTTAGTTTTTTTTACCACTTCTGTAAACATTTGGCTCTCCAAGCACCATTATAATGAGCAACAATTAAATACAGTAGCGTAGTAGGCCCAAGTATTCATCAAGGCAGAGCTGTGCAAAAAATTTAAACCGGAGGGGAGGCACATTGAGAAAAAAAAATGTATCTGGGGGGCCAAGGTGTATGTGTGTAAACACTATGTTCACATTTAACTGTAAAAGTCTGCTGTACAGTATGTGTGTTTGGGTCCTTTCTTTTTTAGGAACACTAATAGCAAAAGTCACAATGTCCCATGGAATTCTAAAAACGTTATGACAGACCCATCCATTTTCTACTGCTTATTCCCTTTGGGGTCGCGGGGGGCACTGGTGCCTATCCCAGCTACAATCTGGCGGAAGGCAGCGTACACTCTGGACAAGTCGCCACTTCATCGCAGGGCCAACACAGATAAGACAGACAAAATTTACACTCACATTCACGCCTATATATATATATATATATATATATATATATATATATACATATACAAATAATTGAGAAATTATGTATATATATATATACATATATGTACAAACAATTGAGAAATATATATTTATGTATACATATATATATTTTTATATGTGTATATATATATATATACACATACATATATATATATACACATACATATACATATATATATATATATACACATATAAATATATAAACAAATTGCAAAAGCTCAACCATAAAACATATTTTTTTTAATTTTTTTTTTTTAAAGGTTTATTTATAAATTTCAACAATTACAAACAGTAAGACAAACAACAATATACAACATTATAAAACATTATGAAAACAGTACAAAACAGCGCCAGGGGGTTGTAAGTTCAAAATAATAAAAAAAGAATACAAACATATATATATATAAATAATAAACAAAATGCAAAGCCGTAGGCTTATTCAGATTCATCAAACAACTTAAATTTGGAACACAGCATCATCGTTTTCACAGCTTTTTTGTTGTTAGAGGTAGAGAGCGTTTTAATGTAAAGTTCCAGATCTTTTTTAAAGGCACAAAAGATAGGACGGGTATTAAGAAACTTACATTTATGAATATAAAACTTAGCCAATAAAATAATGAGGTTGCAGGCCCAGGAAGCAATGACCAGTGACGACATGTCAGTGGCGTTTGCAGTCAATGATGCCGCCATCTGCTGGACTCATACAGAACTACAGGTAACGCGGTATCAAGTCAATCGGCAGGTGGTATTATTAAAATCTTTAATGGTTTTAAAAAAAAATGGTTTTATGCAACACGGCGTGGGATTTATTTTTACATTTTGGTAAAAAAAAAAAAAAGTAAATAAAAATACAACACCAAATATGCACTTTCTTGCCGCGTTCCACACGGTGACGTGGCAGGATACCACGTGACCCGGAAGTACCTCCTTCTGGCTCCTCTCTTTTAGCATGTTTGTTGTGTTTGCTGCGGCGGCTTCTTGTCTGAAATTGTCTCACATTTGTCCAACATTTGTCCCACACGGAGGCCATGAAGCGCGGCGTCGGCTGCTTGGACGGGAGCCTTGACGCCTTTCTTCCTCTCTCCTGTGTGACAACCGACACTTACTTAGCTTACTTAGCTTACTTAGCTTCCTTAGCTTCCTTAGCTTCATTAGCTTAGCTCGCCAGGCCGGCGCTCAAGTGGCCAACTTGCTGTTAAATTACTGCACTTGTCCAACATCCAACTAAACAACAACAGCGAGAAGAATCTAATCTGCTTTTAAGACGAACAGAAGTGCAGTGATGGAGGACTTCAGCTCCATCAGCCTGCTGTCTGTGGCCATGCTGGTGGGCTGCTACGTAGCTGGAACCATTCCTCTGGCAGTCAACTTCTCAGAGGCAAGTCCACTTTTAAACACTCTTATCTGGTCTTTTACACTCAATATCTTGTTGTCTTTTTCACTTGTTAGGATGACTTGTGTTGTTGTCTTTATCCACTTTTCATGATGACTTGATAGGTTGTAGTCTTTCTCACTTGTTATGATGACTTGATATCTTGTTGTCTTTCTCACTTGTTATGATGACTTGTGTTGTTGTCTTTATCCACTTTTCATGATGACTTGATATGTTGTTGTCTTTTTCACTTGTATGATGACTTATGCTGTTGTCTTTTTCACTTGTTATGATGACTTGATATGTTGTCTTTTTCACTTGTTATGATGACTTATGCTGTTGTCTTTTTCACTTGTTATGATGACTTGATATGTTGTCTTTTTCACTTGTTATGATCACTTATGTTGTTGTCTTTATCCACTTTTCATGATGACTTGATAGGTTGTAGTCTTTCTCACTTGTTATGATGACTTGATATGTTGTTGTCTTTCCACTTGTTATGATGACTTGATATGTTGTCTTTTTCACTTGTTATGATCACTTATATTGTTGTCTTTATCCACTTTTCATGATGACTTGATAGGTTGTAGTCTTTCTCACTTGTTATGATGACTTGATATGTTGTTGTCCTTTTCACTTGTGATCACTTATGTTGTTGTCTTTTTCCACTTGTTATGATCACTTGGTAGGTTGTAGTCTTTCTCACTTGTTATGATGACTTGATAGGTTGTTGTCTTTTTCACTTGTTATGATGACTTGATATGTTGTTGTCTTTTCCACTTGTTATGATGACTTGATATGTTGTCTTTTTCACTTGTTATGATCACTTATGTTGTTGTCTTTATCCACTTTTCATGATGACTTGATAGGTTGCAGTCTTTCTCACTTGTTATGATGACTTGATAGGTTGTAGTCTTTTTCACTTGTTATGATGACTTGATATCTTGTTGTCTTTCCACTTGTTATGATGACTTGATATGTTGTTGTCTTTCCACTTGTTATGATGACTTGATATGTTGTCTTTTTCACTTGTTATGATCACTTATGTTGTTGTCTTTATCCACTTTTCATGATGACTTGATAGGTTGTTGTCTTTCTCACTTGTTAGATTGACTTGATATGTTGTTGTCTTTCTCACTTGTTATGATGACTTGATATGTTGTTGTCTTTTTCCACTTGTTATGTTTGACTTGATAGGTTGTAGTCTTTCTCACTTGTTATGATGACTTGATAGGTTGTAGTCTTTTTCACTTGTAATGATGACTTGATATGTTGTTGTCTTTTTCACTTGTTATGATCACTTATGTTGTTGTCTTTATCCACTTTTCATGATGACTTGATAGGTTGTTGTCTTTCTCACTTGTTAGATTGACTTGATATGTTGTTGTCTTTCTCACTTGTTATGATGACTTGATATGTTGTTGTCTTTCTCACTTGTTATGATGACTTGATATGTTGTTGTCTTTCTCACTTGTTATGATGACTTGATAGGTTGTTGTCTTTTTCACTTGTTATGATGACTTGATAGGTTGTAGTCTTTTTCACTTGTTATGATGACTTGATATGTTGTTGTCTTTCTCACTTGTTATGATGACTTGATAGGTTGTAGTCTTTTTCACTTGTTATGATGACTTGATATGTTGTTGTCTTTTTCACTTAATATGATGACTTGATATGTTGTTGTCTTTTCCACTTGTTATGTTTGACTTGATTTTTTGTTGTCTGTGCACTTTTTCACTTGGTGCTTTCCAGTTTTATCACAACATTAATTTGAGTCTGCGTCTTATTGCTCTTTTATCCCGCACTACAACCATCAATCAATCAATGTTTACCTTATGTATAGCCTTAAGTCACCAGTGTCTCAAAGGGCTGCACAAGCCACAACGACATCCTGGGCTCAGATCACACATCAGGGCAAGGAAAAACTCAACCCAGTGGGATGACAATGACAAACATAATAGTGAGAGTCCAGTCCATAGTGGATCTAACATAATAGTGAGAGTCCAGTCCATAGTGGATCTAACATAATAGTGTGAGAGTCCAGTCCATAGTGGATCTAACATAATAGTGTGAGAGTCCAGTCCATAGTCTGTCAGTCTACCCCAGGGCAGCTTTGGCTACTGATGTAGCTTACCACCACCAGGTGTGAATGAATGTTGAGTCCCACTTCTCTGTGAGCGCTTTGAGTGTCTAGAAAAGCGTGATATAAATCTAAGTTATTATTATTATTATTATAGTGGATCTCACATAATAGTGAGAGTCCAGTCCATAGTGGATCTAACATAATAGTGTGAGAGTCCAGTCCATAGTGGATCTAACATAATAGTGAGAGTCCAGTCCATAGTGGATCTAACATAATAGTGAGAGTCCAGTCCATAGTGGATCCAACATAATAGTGAGAGTCCAGTCCATAGTGGATCCAACATAATAGTGAGAGTCCAGTTCATAGTGGATCTAACATAATAGTGACAGTCCAGTCCATAGTGGATCTAACATAATAGTGAGAGTCCAGTCCATAGTGGATCTAACATAATAGTGAGAGTCCAGTCCATAGTGGATCTAACATAATAGTGAGAGTCCAGTCCATAGTGGATCTAACATAATAGTGAGAGTCCAGTCCATAGTGGATCTAACATAATAGTGAGAGTCCAGTCCATAGTGGATCTAACATAATAGTGAGAGTCCAGTCCATAGTGGATCTAACATAATAGTGAGAGTCCAGTCCATAGTGGATCTAACATAATAGTGAGAGTCCAGTCCATAGTGGATCTAACATAATAGTGAGAGTCCAGTCCATAGTGGATCTAACATAATAGTGAGAGTCCAGTCCATAGTGGATCTAACATAATAGTGAGAGTCCAGTCCATAGTGGATCTAACATAATAGTGAGAGTCCAGTCCATAGTGGATCTAACATAATAGTGAGAGTCCACTCCATAGTGGGGCCAGCATGAGACCATCCCGAGCAGAGACAGGTCAGCAGGGCAGAGATGTCCCCAACTGATGCACAGATGAGCGATCCTGAGGTCCTGACTTCGGACAGCCAGCGCTTCATCCGTGGCCACTGAGCCTATTCCCCCCGTTCCAAGAAGGAGAGGGGGGCAGAGCAGAAAGGAAACGGCAGATCAACTGGTCTAAAAGAGGGGTCTATTTGAAGGCTAGAGTAGACAAATGAGTTTACAGATGGGACTTAAATGCTCCTACTGATATAACATCTCTAACTGTTACTTCTAGAACATTCCAGAGTACCGGAGCAGACTTTTTTTGGGCTCTGGGAATCACTAGTAAGCCAGAGTTCTTGGAACTAAGATTTCTCGCCGGGACATATGGTACAATACAAAACCGCAAGATAGGATGGAGTTTTATATATATATATATATATATATATATATATATATATATATATATATATATATACACAGTATAAGCGTAATATGATCAAACGTTCTTGTCAGAAGTCTTGCAGCCCCAACGAGTTAATGCAACAAAATTATGTTCTTATCTGTACTGTAAAGTTCAAATTTGAATGACAATAAAAGAAAGTCTAAGTGTAAATTAACAATGTGCGATGTTTCCACCACCAGGAGAAGCTGAAGCTGGTCACGGTGTTGGGAGCAGGACTTCTGTGCGGCACTGCCCTGGCCGTCATCATCCCTGAAGGCGTTCACGTTCTGTATGAGGAGATCCTGCAAGGTAAACACACCTGTGCCAGATGGCAGACAAAAAAACCCAGGAAATAGCCCAAAACACACATGTGCAGTGACTTAGTCCTGTGAGAGGCCAGGACTTTCTGAAAAATTAAAAATCTACCGCATTTTCCGGACTATAAACTGCACCGCTGATGACCAGGTCTGGTCAGGCCTGTTTTCATACAAAAGATGCTGCAGATTGTGCATTAAAGGGGTCATATTAGTTTTTTTCTAAATGCTAAAGACTTCCTTGTGGTCTACATAACATGTAATGGTGGTTCTCTGCTCAAAATGTTGCATACTGTATTTCCTTGAATTGCCGCCGGGTATATAGTATGTGCCTGCCTACAATTACTGCCGGGTCAAACCCGTTTCGCAAAATATTATTTTTATTAGCGCATGCCTAGAATTTCCGCCGGGTCAAACTCGTTTCGCCAAAATAATTAGCATACGCTTACAATTTCCACCGGGTCAAACTCGTCACGTCACGAGTGACACTTCACCTGTCATCATTTTCAAAATGGAGGAGGATGATTTCAGTCATTTGAAATCGCATAAAGGGAAGAAGATTAAGAGCTATTCAGTAGGATTTAAGGTCCAAGCTATTGAATATGCTAAAAAGAACAGTAAGCAGCTATGTTTTATTCATATACCGTAGCTGCGTGTGTCAAATATGAGTCATTAAATGACTCCCGCCTCCTGGTGGTAGAGGGCGCTAGTGATCCTTCTTGCGACTACTCGGCTGCAGAAGAAGTGACAACAAGCAGCAAGAGTGAGCAGCGATCCTTTAGTTTTTCCTCTCGCTTGCACTTTTAACATGGAGGATTATGTATATATATGTATATATATACATATATATGTATGTATATATATATATATACTGTATATATATATATGTATATGTATATAATATGTTAGTGGCAATTTGGTGGAAACCCTGATATGTTTCATTAATGTATAGTAAACATTGCCTAGCATTTTCTAATATTAGTTGCAGCAGGTTTTTCTTGGATTGAAAATGATTTAAAGCTTTAAATTAAGTCGTAATGGACACTTAAAGTGTGGTTGTATCACCACCAAAAAACAACAACCTTTTTAATGTCTTAGCTCTGTTTGTTGAAATCCTCATCATGCAGAATACTCCATTTACGTTGTGTGTTGTTGCGCCACATTTGTAAAACATCAAACAAATATTTGCTCTGTGATAGACAAGCACGTCAGCGTCGTTCTGCACGTGTGCAGGAAATCGACACATTGGGTTTGCGTCATGTGACTAAGCAAACAGAAGTGTATGTACAACACACACCAAAACATGTGCGGCGCAGCAGCTCTTAAAAGAAAATGTGGTGCATTCCAGACTGCGGTGAAGTCAGAAATATCACATTTTCTGCTACTTAAAGTGAAAGTACCAATGATTGTTAGTGTACGCTCTGAGATGTGTCGGTTGTGAGTTCAAACCCCGGCTGGGTTATACCAAAGACTATAAAGATGGGAGCCATTACCTCCCTGTTTGGCACCCAGCATCATGGGTTGGAATTGGGGGTTAAATCACCAAAAATAATTCCCGGGCGCAGCCACCGCTGCTGCTCACTGCTCCCCTCACCTCCCAGGGGGGTGAACAAGGGTGATGGGTCAAAAGCAGAGAATAATTTTGCCACACCTCGTGGGTTAGTACTAGGGAGGGGTACATTTGTGTGTGTTCATGTGGAAATTAGGGCTGCAACTAATGACTATTTTGGTAGTCAAATACTCATTGACCAGTTTAACGATTAATCAACTACTGTATTTTTCAGACCATAAGGCGCACTGGAATATAAGGGCAGTGCCGTTAAGCCGCTCTGTTTTCATCCAAAATGCGCATCGGATTATAGGGCTGGGCGATATATCGACATACTGGATATATCGCAGGTTTGTCTCTGTGCGATATAGAAAATGACTATATGGTGATATCGGAGTATACGTTCTCAAGCTGCTGACATTACACTGCATGCCTTTCCCACTCTCTCTTGTGTCTCCTTCTCACAGACAGCAATCGCACCTTCTTACATACGTCACATACTGTCACCTCATATGTCACATAGGTGTACGCCCTCGCGGAGCAGAGAGGTAGCAGCATGGGTAACATTAGCTGTGGTGCGAGTGGTAATACGAGAGAAAGGAGGTGCCAATCTGGTAACAAATGGAGGAAGAATTAATTCCCAAGAAAAACAGCAGGGGGTCCATCGTCTGGCGGTGGTTTGGCTTCAACCGGGAATATGTCGAACAGACAACCGTAATTTGTCAAGTGTGGGGCAAAAGCGTTGCTACAAAAAGTAGCATTACTGCTAATGTGTAGCATCATTTGAAAAGTCACCTGCTAGAGAATGAAGAGTGCTTACTCCGCATGTCAACATCTCCATTCAGTGCCACACCCACAAAATGCCAAAGCAACCATTTCCACATCAACACCATATGAAAAAAATAGTGAACTACAGAAGGAGATAACATCCGCAGGAACCTACCACATAGCAATTTGACTCATTTTTATTTGACAGTTATTGAAATATTTTGTGTGACATCATGCACAAAAGTGCACTTTATTTGTTTTAAACTATTGTAGTGGCGTTCTGTACAAAAAGTGCAATTTAGTGTTGTTTTGATATGTCATCTTAGTGACATCATGGACAAAAGTGCACTCATAGTTTGTTTTAAAATGTCTCTGACAATCTTGCACTTTCTGTTTTGAAATGACATGAATGTTTGTGCCACTGCTTAATATTTGTTTAATAAATACACTTTTAGCTGTGATTTCCCTCTCTGCATGAAAGTTTAAAAGTAGCATATATTAATGCAGTATGAAGAAGAATGTTTGAATGTGGACACATAGAATCATCATACTGCTGTGATTATATGCATCAAGTCTTCATTCAAGGCTAAGGCAAAATATGGAGATATATATGCTGTATCGTGACATGGCCTAAAAATATCCAGATATTTAAAAAAGGCCATATCGCCCAGCCCTACTTCAAGCCGCTTTCTGACAGTCTCCTCAGGATGAACCGTTTCGTGGGCAGTCTTCTTTACGTGGCTTTAATACAACAGTGTCTTCTTCCCGTCACACACAAGCTTTTGAACCCTTAAGTCTTGCTTTCTCCCGTGGCACGTTTACTTCCACGTGTGGCCATGAAGCGCCGACTCAGGGAGGGCACGTGACGTCCACTCGCCCTTAAAGGCCTACTGAAATGAGATGTTCTTATTTAAACGGGGATAGCAGGTCCATTCTATGTGTCATACTTCATCATTTCGCCATATTGTCATATTTTTGCTGAAAGGATTTAGTAGAGAACATCCACGATAAAGTTGGCAACTGGAGAAAAGCCTTGCTTCTACCGTAAGTCGCAGACGATGACGTCACATGTTGATTGCTCATCATATATTCACAGTGATTTTAATGGGAGACTCCAACATAATCAGCTATTCGGACCGAGAAAACGACAATTTCCCCGTTAATTTGAGCCAGGATGAAAGATTTGTGTTTGAGGATATTGATAGTGATGGAATAGAAAAGAAGAAAAAAACGTGATTGCAATCGCGTTGCATTGAGACGGATTCATATGTTTTTAGATAGATAGATAGATAGATAGATAGATAGTACTTTATTGATTCCTTCAGGAGAGTTCCTTCAGGAAAATTAAAATTCCAGCAGCAGTGTAGAGAGTTGAGATCCATCCATCCATCCATTTTCTACCGCTTATTCCCTTTTGGTGTCACGGGGGGCGCCGGCGCCTATCTCAGCTACACCCTGGACAAGTCGCCACCTCATCGCAGGGCCAACACAGAGACAGACAACATTCACACTCACATTCACACACTAGGGACCATTTAGTGTTGCCAATCAACCTATCCCCAGGTGCATGTCTTTGGAGGTGGGAGGAAGCCGGAGTACCCGGAGGGAACCCACGCATTCACGGGGAGAACATGCAAACTCCACACAGAAAGATCCCGAGCCTGGATTTGAACCCAGGACTGCAGGAACTTCTTATTGTGAGGCAGACGCACTTACCCCTCTGCCACCGTGAAGCCGAGTTGAGATCAATTTTAAATAAAAGTAAAAAGTAAATAATGGGGGTTTAGATGGAAACAAAATAGAGAAATATTACAATAAGAATAAAAAGCAACAATGGGAATAACAATATAACAGTAAAATAAGAATATAACAAGACAAAGTAGGCAGTAGTGACCATGTTATGAAAACTTATTGCACTGTTATTGTTTTGCATCCCCTGTCATCCTAGTACCCCCCCCCCCCCCCCACCCCCCGCCCCAGAGAGGAGTTGTACAGTCTAATGGCGTGTGGGACAAAGGAGTTTTTGAGTCTATTAGTCCTGCACTTGGGACTAAGCAGTCTAGAACTGAACAGGCTCCTCTGGCTACTGATAACACTATGCAGAGGGTGACTGGCATCATCCAGGATGCTCACTAGTTTGTCAACAGTCCTCTTCTCTGCCACCCTCACCAGTGAGTCCAGTTTCATTCCCATGTTAGAACCGGCCCGCCTGATCAGTTTCTCAAGTCTGGAGCTGTCCTTCTTAGATGTACTGCCCCCCCAGCACACTACCATGTAGAACAGAACACTGGCAACCACAGACTGGTAGTACATCCACAGGAGTTTTCTACAAATGTTGAAGGAGTGCAGTCTCCTGAGGAAGTACAGCCTGCTCTGTCCTTTCTTGTACTGGTGGTCCGTGTTGACAGTCCAGTCCAGCTTATTGTCCACCCAAACCCCGAGGTACTTGAATGAGTCCACGGTCTGTACCTCAACTCCCTGGATCACAATAGGTTGTGACCGTGGACTCGACCTCCCAAAGTCAATGACCAGCTCTTTGGTCTTTGATGGATTGAGCTGCAAGAGGTTCGTGTGGCACCAGACAACAAAGTCCCTCACCAGGTTCCGAAACTCCTCCTCTCTGCCGTCCCTGATGCACCCGACGATGGCTGTGTCATCCGCGTACTTCTGGAGGTGACACAGCTCTGAGTTGTAGCAGAAGTATGAGACATTTACTGGGATAATTCTGGGAAATCCCTTATCTTTCTATTGTGTTGCTAGTGTTTTAGTGAGTTTAACAGTACCTGATAGTCGGAAGTGTACGTCCACGGCCGGTGTTGACGCGCAGTGTCTCGGGGGAGTCGACGGCAGCTGTATGGGCGCCACAAGCTCAGCTGGTTTTCTGGTAGATGGCGACTTTTTAACCGCATTTTTCTCACCAAAACCTGCTGGTTGACATTCGGTTGGGATCCATGTTCGCTGTGATCCATAGGAAAGCTTCACCTCTGTGAATTTTAAACAAGGAATCACCGTGTGTTTGTGTGGCTAAAGGCTAAAGCTTCCCAACTCCATCGTTCTACTTTGACGTCTCCAATATTGATTGAACAAATTGCAAAAGATTCAGCAACACAGATGTCCAAAATACTGTGTAATTATGCCGTTAAAGCAGACAACTTTTAGCTGTGTGTGTGTGCAGCGCTCATATTCATAACAGCCCGTGACGTCACGCGTACACGTCATCATTGCACGACGTTTTGAAGAAAAAAATCCCGGGAGAATTAAAATTGCAATTTAGTAAACTAAAGCGGCCGTATTGGCATGTGTTGCAATGTTAATATTTCATCATTGATATATAAACTATCAGACTGCGTGGTCGCTAGTAGTGGGTCTCAGTAGGCCTTTAAGCGTGTATGTACTGTTTTGTCCTCTCTTGAGTTGTCCTCTTGTTCCTGCAGACGGGCACCACATTCCCAGCCAGGAGGGGGTGCTGGAGGTGTCGGAGCCAAAGGTCAAGGCGGAGGCGGTGCTGAGCGTGGACAACCACCATCACGAGCACGGCCATGAGCAGCTGCACGCCTGCATCGGCGTCTCTCTGGTGCTGGGCTTTGTCTTCATGCTGCTAGTGGACCAAATAGGCTCCTCCCACATGCACAGCGCTGAAGGTATGCACTCTTTGGGGGTAAAAAAGAAGAAAAAGGCATCAAGCGGAACTAAATCAACATTTTATTGTCGTCTGTCTGCAGATCCTGAGGCAGCAAGAGTCGCCTCCTCCAAGATTACAACCACTTTGGGTCTTGTTGTGCACGCTGCAGGTACGACAACGTGTGAAGCTGCTGGTTAGCAATAGTTATTCATTTTATAACGTGGAACGGAATGCAACTTTATTGTCATTGCACAACAAACTCCCTTCCTGTCTCTCATGGACACACACCTGTTGGTGTTAACTTTAGACTAGCGACTGTCAGGTTCAAACACTGATGACATCTTTTAAACAAGATAAGAAGCAAAGAATTTAACAGAGACAGAATTCAATTTGGCTTAATTGAGGAAAAACATGTCGACCTGTAACCTCTTACAGCAGGGGCCGGGAACCTTTTTGGCTGAGAGAGCCAAGAATCCAAATATTTTAAAATGTATTTCCATAAGAGCCATATAATATTTTTTTCAACACTCAACACAACTAAACGCGTGCATTTTTAAATAAGACCAACATTTCTAGAATACAATAGGTCTCTTATTATTTGTAATAACATTGTTATTCAGAAGCTAACTGTGGAGGGGGTGTGGCCTGCGGGCCTGCAGCATAGCGGGGTGTTCCACGACCGGACTCGAAATCAGCGACAGCTGCGTAGACGGCCCACCTGGGCCTTGTTATCTAAACACCTGCCGCTCGGTTATAAGCAGCAGCCAGGAGGAGAGACGGGGTTGGGGCTTGAGCCAGAGCGCGAGCGAGAACGAAAGAGAAAAAGACAATTGCTGGAAAGCAACTGAGAGACTTATTGAAAAATAAAACAATATTGTAACCCTGAAACAGCTCTCATGTCGGTGCTTGGTGGTCTGAAGAACCCCCAGGAGAGCAAGCCCCACACTAATCAATAATAAATACATAACTTCTTACCAGTAACGCAACTTCTTGATCAGGTGCGGTAGGAAATGGATGGATGGATTAAAAATGCATGAGAATGTTTTATATTTAGAACGTTATTTTTAACACTGTGATTACAAGTGGAATTATTCATTACTTATCGTGTTAAGCAATGTCAGCTCAGATTTATCGGTGAGCCAGATGCAGTCATCAAAAGAGCCACATCTGGCTCCCGAGCCATAGGTTCCCTACCCCTGCCTTACAGTGTCACCCACGCTCTGGTGAAAGATTGTATTTCTCCCCTTTTATTTGGACTTTCTCTGACCACATGTCAACAGCTGTTCCTAAGGGACGAGGGCTGATACAGTTCACAGAAAAGGTCGTAAAACAGTTCAAAGAAGAGGTTCGTAAAAGAGTTTTTAAAAAAAAAAGAGGTCGCCTGGAGGGGAGTTTGGTCCTGCTTCCTCTTCGCTTTTGTAGTTCTTGGGTCAGACAATATCTTTTTGTTGATTACAATACATGAAAGAAAACAGAAATACCTTCATGTTGCCTCCCCCCATACTCAGTGGAGTTTTACGAGCCTTACTCTTGGTAGGATTCAAAGACAGCTTTTGGTCTTCTCGCCAAGAACTCATTTCAAACAAAAAGTTTTTGTGATAACTTAGATAAAATTATTCTAACACGAATGCACGACATCAAGGCCGCGGAATAGAGACCCGCGGCAGGCTTACACATACACATGCATCCACCAAAAATATACGGCACACAAATGCTTGGGCATTTTGTTGGTATGTCACCGGCCGGAGATGTTGACATGCAGAGTTTCAAGCACTCTTCATCCTCTTGATTGATTGATACTTTTATTAGTAGATTGCACAGTTCAGTACATATTCCGTACAATTGACCACTAAATGGTAACACCCCAATAAGTTTTTCAACTTGTTTAAGTCGGGGTCCACGTTAATCAATTCATGTTAGCGGGTGACTTCAAATAATGCTACAAATTAGCAGTTGGTGCTACTTTTTGTAACGACGCTTTTGCCGCATACTTGACATATTACAATTGTCTGTTTGACATCTTCCCGCTTGAAGCCAAACCACCGCCAGACGATGTTTTTCTCAGGAATTCTTCCTTCATTTGTTACCAGATTAGCACCTTCTTTCTCTCGTATTACCACTCACACCACTCCGCTAGCATCACAGCTAATGTTACCATGCTGCTACCTCTCTGCTGAGCGAAGGCGTACGTATGTGACGCATGTGCGCTTGTTTTAAGTCTCTGTGAGAAGGAGAGACAAGAAAGAGTGGGAAGAGACTGTAGTGTAATGCCTGCGGTTAAAAGCAACTTCAATATCACGATATAGTTATTTTCTATATCGCACATTGACAAACCTGCGATATTACCAGTATAGTCCATATATCGCCCAGCCCTATTTTTAGGGTAAGTAACATTTGTTTGGGAAAATGTGTCGATGTCCTCAATGGAAAAAAATTGCACGACTCCCCCCACATTCTCCCAAAAGTCCAAGGTGTACCCAGCAAACGTTCCGTCATGAAGGGTAGATTCCACTGAACCCGAGCATCTGGTCAAGAAGATCTTGTCAATTTCCATTGTTTAGATTTTGGAAAGCAGTGCAAAAAGTGGTTTGAGGTAAGACAAGACGAGACAAACAAACAAAAGCAGGGAAGATAAGGGAGAGGGGATAGAAGTGTCCACCTGTGTTGAGAGCCAAGAGCTGAACCTAGTGGTTAGAGTGTCCGCCCTGAGATGGGTAGGTTGGGAGTTCAAACCCCGGCCGAGTCATACCAAAGACTATAAAAAAGGGAGCCATTACCTCCCTGCTTAGCACTCAGCATCTAAAGTTGGAATTGGGGGTTAAATCACCAAAAATGATTCCCGGGAGCTGCACTGCTGCTGCTCACTGCTCCCCTCACCTCCCAGGGGGTGATCAAGGGGATGGGTCAAATGCAGAGGACCAATTCACCACACCTAGTGTGTGTGTGACCATCATTGCTACTTTAACTTGAACATGTATAACATCATGTATAGTGAGTCCATTTGTGAAAGTCCTCGTTAGTAATAAACACTTAATGACATGCAGCACAGGCCACAAGTTTGGACACACCTTCTAATTCAATGTTTTTTCTTTATTTTCATGACTATTTACATCAGGGGTGTCAAACTCAAATACAGAGTGGGCCAAAATTTTAAACGGAACAAAGCCGTGGGCCAAGGTTGAACAAATTAACCTTTTAATAGGGACCCAGACAAGTTTTGCATTAAATATTGAACAAGCAAGGCTTATATAACTTAAATGACATGCAAAATCCAGTTTCAAATAATAATAATAATTAAAAGAATATCAATGGCATATCAAATAAAATTTCAATAAAAATTGTATGCCTTTTTTTCTATTTGCAATCTTCTGAGGTAGATATCAATTTTTTTCCACAGGCTAATAATACATTTGAAAATAAAATAACAATAATGAATGAACCAAACATTCAAGCCTTGAAGTATCAAGAGAAAATGCATGAATAAAATGTTTATTATTGGTCAGTTTGCTGGAAGTTTCCCGGAAGAGTTAGTGCTGCAAGGGGTTCTGGGCATTCGTTCTGTTGTGTTACGGTGCGGATGTTCACCTGAAATGTGTTGGTCATTCTTATTTGGTGTGGGTTCACAGTGTGGCGCATATTTGTAACAGTGCTAAAGTTGTTTATACGGCCACCTTCAGTGTGACCTGTATGGCTGTTGACCAAGTATGCCTTGCATTCACTTGTGCGTGTGTGTGTGTAAAAGCCACAAATATTATGTGACACGCTGTTAGTATGGAGGAAAAGCGGACGTGACGACAGGTTGTAGAGAACACTAAAGGCAGTGCTTTAAATGCACGCCCCCAATATAAATGTCCAGGTGGAAATCGGTAGAAATTCAGGAGAATGGTTTCCCCGGGAGATTTTCGGGAGGGGCACTGAACTTCGGGAGTCTACCGGGAAAATTAGGAGGGTTGGCAAGTATGAGTATTAGCGGTGAATGCTGTATAACACCGGCGGGCCAGCTCTAAATCTAAATTGATATTGCCTCAAGGGCCAGAGTTTGACACCCATGATTTACATTGTAGATTGTCTCACCAAAACTATGAATGAACACACGTGGAGTTATGTACTTCACAAAAAAAGATCAAAGAATTGAAAACATGTTTTATATTCTACTTTCTTCAAAATAGCCACCCTTTGCTCTGATTACGACATTAGATTAGATTAGATTAGATAGTACTTTATTCATTCCGTCAGGAGAGTTCCTTCAGGAAAATTACAATTTTCAGCACAATCCCATTCAACATCACACAAACATTACAGGGAGACAGAACAGGATCGCTGACGGGTCTGCCGGCTTCCAGCGCCCCTTACAAAAAAAGATGAAATACAGGTAAACAGGGGGGCGGGGGGAGATAGAAGATTAAAATGAAATAAAAAAATCGGTCTTAGCCTGGGCCTTGGAGGGGGGGGGGGGGGGTGCAGACTGAGGCCAAGGGAAAAAAAACAAAAACAAAAAAAACAAAAAAAACACTCTTAGCATTCTCTCCATGAGCTTCAAGAGGTAGTCACCTAAAATGGTTTTCACCTCACAAATCAAATCAAATCAACTTTATTTATAAAGCACATTTAAAGTAGGGATGCACTGATTAATCGGTAACCGAATATATTCGGACGAATATGGCAAAAAAAGCCACATTCGGCCTTCGGTGGAATGAGTTAAAAACAAGGCCGAATAGTGGCGTGTGACGCAATTTTTTGACGCGGTGACGTTGGGATATGTTGTGTACCTGTATAAGTGTATGAGGTTACAAGCACACACTTAATTGAGATTTAGTGGGGCTTCTGTTTACATTATTAGCCTGTTGTGTAGGCTACCTGTATAAGTGTATGAGGTTACAAGCACACACTTAATTGAGATTTAGTGGGGCCTCTGTTTACATTATTAGCCTGTTGTGTAGGCTACCTGTATAAGTGTATGAGGTTACAAGCACACACTTAATTGAGATTTAGTGGGGCCTCTGTTTACATTATTAGCCTGTTGTGTAGGCTACCTGTATAAGTGTATGAGGTTACAAGCACACACTTAATTGAGATTTAGTGGGGCCTCTGTTTACATTATTAGCCTGTTGTGTAGGCTACCTGTATAAGTGTATGAGGTTACAAGCACACACTTATTGAGATTTAATGGGGCCTCTGTTTACATTATTAGCCTGTTGTGTAGGCTACCTGTATAAGTGTATGAGGTTACAAGCACACACTTATTGAGATTTAGTGGGGCCTCTGTTTACATTATTAGCCTGTTGTGTAGGCTACCTGTATAAGTGTATGAGGTTACAAGCACACACTTATTGAGATTTAGTGGGGCCTCTGTTTACATTATTAGCCTGTTGTGTAGGCTACCTGTATAAGTGTATGAGGTTACAAGCACACACTTAATGAGATTTACTTGAGCCTTCTGTTTACATTATTAGCATATCTACTGTGGCTAAGCAGACTTTTGCCAAAAGGACAATAATTCATTTGTTGTGGGTTTATCCACTTTAATGCACTTTATTTTTTTTTGGAATGCATGTTTTGTTTGAAGGCCTAATATAAATGAAAAACTTTGTGCTTTTTTTGAAAAGAAAGGCTACTGGAATATTTAAAAAATTTCAATATTCAATAAAAAAATTACTTTATTTGAAAAACATGTCTAAATATTTATTCTAGGCTATTTATGCAATATTAAAAAAATTGTGAAAAACTGCATTCATTATTCGGTATTCGGCCTTCGGCCAAGCGTTTAAGTTTTATTCGGCTTCGGCCACAAATTTTCATTTCGGTGCATCCCTAATTTAAAGTTTACCAAAGGGGTAGCCAAAGTGCTGTACAATAGGCAGGTTAAAAGAAAACACAAGGAAAACGAGCAAACACAGCACGATAAAAAAATAAATAAGGTGTGTCTTATCTGGGTTGATTAGTGGAATTTGTTGCTTTATCAATGGGATCATCAGTTGTGTTGTGAATGAGGTGTGAGACATCAAACTTTTGGCCTCTCCTGTATATAACATGATGTATAGCAGGGGTGCCCATTACGTGGATCGCGAGCTACCAGTCGACCGCGGGGGGTGTGTCAGTCGATCTCCAGCCAGGCTTTTAAAAAAAAATAGACCTAAAAATGAGTGATCATCAATCTTCACCAAGACGTCACTTAAATGACATTCACGGTACCGGAGGGTCTTGTGAGATGACGCTGGCTGCTGCAAGATCATTATTATGAAAATATGACCGAGAGGAAGGCCAGAAACACTTTTTATTTCAACAGACTCTCGCGCCGTACCTTCCGTCAAAACTCTAAAGGCCGACTGCACATTTCCTATCTTCACAATAAAAGCCCTGCTTCATGCTGCCTGCGCTAACTAAATACAGAGTCTCGGAAAGCTGGCGTGCACAAGTGATCCCTCAGAAAGCTGGCGTGCACATCACTTGTGCACGCCAGCTTTCCAAGACTCTTATTTTGTTAGCGCAGGCAGCATGAAGCAGGGCTTTTATTGTGAAGATAGGAAATGTGCAGTCGGCCTTTAGAGTTTTGACGGAAGGGACAGCGTGAAAGTCTGTTGAAATAAAAAGTGTTTCTCGCCTTCCTCTCTGTCATTTTTTCATAATAATGAACTGGCAGCAGCCAGCGTCATCTCACAAAACCCTCGGGTGCCGTGAATGTCAATCAAGCAAGCTACGGAATTTGCCGCCAATGTTTTTCTTGTAAAGTGTATGGAAGCTGGATGAATTAGATGCCAAAAACCAACCACTTTCATGTGGTATTGTACAGAAAGGACCACTTTTTTTCTCCTCCATTTGAAAATGTGGGCGTTATCATCATTACTGTCTGATTCCAATCAATGCAAGTCATCAGAATCAGGTAATACACCAACTTATATTCTTGTCTTCGTGAAAGAAAGACATCTATATGTGTTACACATGCTTGTATTATCATTAAACACATTTAACTTGTTTACAAAAATGTCTCTTTCATAAATAAATAAATATAAATGATATATATAAATGAGGTAGATCCCCTCGAGTTGGTCAATTGAAAAGTAGCTCGCCTGCAGAAAAAGTGTGGGCACCCCTGATGTATAGTCACAAGTTTAGACACACTTTCTCAAGCAATTGAATGAGAAAGTGTGTCTAAACTTCTGCCTCTTACTGTAAGTCATAAATAATATGTTTTTTTTTTTTATGTTGACACCAGCTGACGGTGTGGCCCTCGGAGCCGCCGCCTCCACCTCCCAAACTAGCGTCCAGCTCATCGTCTTTGTTGCCATCATGCTACACAAGGTAAGCCACACCAATGCGTTGGTGCCGTGTTGCACGCTGGGAACTTCCCAAGGAACCTAAAGACACAATTTGTACTGTTCTGCAGGCACCCGCTGCCTTTGGCTTGGTCTCCTTCCTGATGCACGCCGGGCTGGAGAGGAACCGCATCCGCAAGCACCTGCTGGTGTTTGCCCTGGCCGCGCCCGTCCTGGCCATGCTCACCTTTGTCGGCCTCAGTCAGGTACTCGCTGACACATGAAACTTATTTATTATTATTTGATAACATCAACATTGGGTCACACTTCAAACAATACTTTGTCAAGTAGTTTTGGTGTAGTAATATTCTGACAATAGTAAACTATAGTAATAGTTATAGTAGTCAAGTATGGAACAACTGCAGCCCTCCAGGTCAATTCAAAATGTTATAAAGCTCAAAGCTGAATATTTCATACATTGTTTTAGTGTATGTGTGTCCAATGCATGTACAAACCCCGTTTCCATATGAGTTGGGACATTGTGTTAGATGTAAATATAAACAGAATACAATGATTTGCAAATCCTTTTCAAGCCATATTCAGTTGAATATGCTACAAAGACAACATATTTGATGTTCAAACTCATAAACATTTAATTTGTTTTGCAAATAATCATTAACTTTAGAATTTGATGCCAGCAACACGTGACAAAGAAGTTGGGAAAGGTGGCGATAAACACTGATAAAGTTGTGGAATGCTCATCACACACTTATTTGGAACATCCCACAGGTGTGCAGGCTAATTGGGAACAGGTGGGTGCCATGATTGGCTATAAAAACAGCTTCCCAAAAAATGCTCAGTCTTTCACAAGAAAGGATGGGGCGAGGTACACCCCTTTGTCCACAACTGTGTGAGCAAATAGTCAAACAGTTTAAGAACAACCTTTCTCAAAGTGACATTGCAAGAAATTTAGGGATTTCAACATCTACGCTCCATAATATCATCAAAAGGTTCAGAGAATCTGGAGAAATCACTCCACGTAAGCGGCATGGCCGGAAACCAACATTGAATGACCGTGACCTTCCATCCCTTATCAAAAACCGCCATCAATCTCTAAAGGATATCTCCACATGGGCTCAAGGACACTTCAGAAAACCACTGTCACTAAATACAGTTGGTCGCTACATCTGTAAGTGCAAGTTAAAGCTCTACTATGCAAAGCGAAAGCCATTTATCAACAACATCCAGAAACGCCGCCGGCTTCTCTGGGCCTGAGATCATCTAAGATGGACTGATGCAAAGTGGAAAAGTGTTCTGTGGTCTGACGAGTCCACATTCCAAATTGTTTTTGGAAATATTCTACATTGTGTCATCCGGACCAAAGGGGAAGCGAACCAACCAGACTGTTATCCACGCAAAGTGTAAAAGCCAACATGTGTGATGGTATGGGGGTGCATTAGTGCCCAAGGCATGGGTAACTTACACATCTGTGAAGGCACCATTAATGCTGAAAGGTACATACAGGTTTTGGAACAACATATGCTGCCATCTAAGTGCCATGTTTTTCATGGACGCCCCTGCTTATTTCAGTGAGACAATGCCAAGCCACATTGAGCACGTGTTACAACAGCGTGGCTTCGTAAAAAAAGAGTGCGGGTACTTTCCTGGCCCGCCTGCAGTCCAGACCTGTCTCCCATGGAAAATGTGTGAAGCGTAAAATTTGACAACAAGACCCCGGACTGTTGAAGGACTGAAGCTCTACATAAAACAAGAATGGGAAATAATTCCACTTTCAAAGCTTCAACAATTAGTTTCCTCAGTTCCCAAACGTTTATTGAGTGTTGTTAAAAGAAAAGGTGATGTAACACAGTGGTGAACATGCCCTTTCCCAACTACTTTGGCACGTGTTGCAGCCATGAAATTCTAACTTAATTATTATTTATAAAACCAACATAAAAACATTATAAAAATAAATCTGATTAAAAACGATTTTAAAGGGTAAAACCAATTAAAACAACAAATAGAAATCAATATTTTAAAAACACAGAGAACCACAGAGGACATGACACTTCATTTTACGCACTATGGCATTTTTAGCAAGCGTTTTTTTTGCAATAATATGGTAGCATGGCCTTAATACTGTACCGTAAAATTTGGTACCGTTGCATCTCCAGCATGCATGACTGTGTCATGTGTGCATGTCCTCATTTTTTTATGTTTGATCCGAGAGCTTTCAGCTTGGATGTCAAACGTTAATGATTGATTGATTGATTGATGGATGGACATGTAAGTGCTGCATGACAGCAGTTGTTTTCTCTTCCCTCGCACAGAGCAGCAAAGAAGCCTTGTCCGACATCAACGCCACGGGCGTGGCCATGCTCTTCTCGGCCGGCACCTTCCTGTACGTGGCCACCGTCCACGTCCTCCCTGAGGTAGGCGGCGGGGGCCACAGCCACGCGGCGGCGGGGGGGAATGGAGGCAAAGGACTGAGTAAGGTGGAAGTGGGAGCGCTGGTGCTGGGCTGCCTGATCCCGCTGCTGCTCTCAGTGGGTCACCATCATTAGACCCAGACAGGAAGTGCCAGCAGAGACAGTCCTCATGTCTTTTTTAAACATAATGTACAGTTAGCAACATGTCGAGTGACTTGAAGTGCCATATTGGATAGTTGACAGTCACTCCTGGTGGGACCTCGTCATTGGTCGAACTCGCTTCGACGCGATACATCCACTTCCTGTTTCTCTTTGGAAGTTTGCACAGACTCAAGATTTTTTTTTTTTTTTTTTTTTTTTAAAGGTTGTTTAAACTCGCAAAGTTTTGGGACCACATAGTAGTCAGGAGGAGGGGCTAGTCATGTGGCCACCTCCTGGACATCTTATGTCTATTTTAGTTGATGGCTTTTTTTTCTTTTGTTTTTTCAAATGTTTTAATACTTGATTTACTTTAATTTCATTTTTTTTATCCCCCCCAATAAAGGGAACTTTGTCATATTTAAGTAGGACAGGTCACTTCCTGTCGCCATGTGACATCAAATTGATTGACGTCATCTGATAATGTTTAAAACCTCAGTTCCACTCAGATTAGCTTAACTCTGTATCTGTAAAAAAAAAAAAGAAACTTCTCTCACATTAAATATAAAAACAAAAGTTGCTTCTTATTGATGAACTTAAACAGAAAATGTTGCGAGGTTAGTTTTGTTTTTATTTGTATTTCTTATTCTACGTCTGTCGTGCTTTATTTTTTGCTTTATTACACATTCAGTCTCCATATGAGTTGGGAAATTGTGTTAGATGTAAATATAAACAGAATACAATGATTTGCAAATCCTTTTCAAGCCATATTCAGTTGAATATGCTACAAAGACAACATATTTCATGTTCAAACTCATACACTTTATTTTTTTTTGCAAGTAATGATTAACTTAGAATTTGATGGCTGCAACATGTGCCTTAGTAGTTGGGAAAGGGCATGTTCACCACTGTGTTACATCACCTTTTCTTTTAACAACCGGATGACACAATGTTGAATATTTCCAGAAACAATTTGAAATGTGGACTCGTCAACCCACAGAGCACTTTTCCACTTTGCATCAGTCCATCTTAGATGATCTCGGGCCCAGAGAAGCTGGCGGTGTTTCTGGATGTTGTTGATAAATGGCTTTTGCTTTGCATAGTAGAGCTTTTACTTTCACTCACAGATGTAGCGACCAACTGTATCTAGTGACAGTGGTTTTCTGAAGTGTTCCTGAGCCCATGTGGTGATATCCTTTAGAGATTGATGTCACTTTGATGTTGATGCCGCTTACGTGGAGTGATTTCTCCAGATTCTCCGAACCTTTTGATGATATTATGGAGCGTAGATGTTGAAATCCCTAAATTTCTTGCAATGTCACTTTGAGAAAGGTTGTTCTTAAACTGTTTGACTATTTGCTCACACAGTTGTGGACAAAGGGGTGTACCTCGCCCCATCCTTTCTTGTGAAAGACTGAGCATTTTTTGGGAAGCTGTTTTTATAGCCAATCATGGCACCCACCTGTTCCCAATTAGCCTGCACACCTGTGGGATGTTCCAAAAAAGTTTATTAGTTTGAACATCAAATATGTTGTCTTTGTAGCATATTCAACTGAATATGGCTTGAAAAGGATTTGCAAATCATTGTATTCTGTTTATATTTACATCTAACACAATTTCCCAACTCATATGGAAACGGGGTTTGTATGCTGAGATAGGCTCCAGCACTCCCCGCATCTGCGGTCCCCTCCAAGGTTTCTCGTTGTCATCCCATCGGGTTGAGTTTTTCCTTGCCCTGATGTGGGATCTGAGCCCAGGATGTGGTTGTGGTTTGTGCAGCCCTTTGAGACTCGTGATTGATTGATTGATGGACTATGTCCACGTGTCTAATGGTGTCTGGTGAAGCAACACGCTCTAAAAGCACATGACGTGTTTCTCTGGAGCTCAAAAAAGGTGATAACCGGTCAGAGGTCAGAGGTCAGTTATGTATTTGCAAAAGCGCTCTGACCTTTGACATGACTTGACATCACGTGGTGTAAAAAGCTGCTTTGCTTGATAGTTTGGAGCAAATCCACTTTCAGCTGGGATCTATGACGTCTGGTCACTCATGTTCTCTCTCTCTCTCTCGCTCACAATTAAACCTGTCGCTCTTGCTTTAAGTCACGTGCCGTTGCCCTGGCAACCCATGATGGGAACAAGAGGAGGGGGCTAAAAGCTCTTAATGTCTTTAAAGCTCAACTGTTATAAGCTTTTTAATCTCAAACATGTTCTCACAGATGTTCTCAAATGATTTTCACACGTTTTCCCATCAAACATGTTCTCACAGATGTTCTCACTGATGTTCTCAAATGATTTTCACACATGTTCTCACACATGTTTTCCCGTCAAACACTTTCTTACTTGTGTGTTTAGTAGCTCTGTCTTCTCTAATATGTTTTCATCTCTTCTCATCTCCGTTACAAACTATGTTCTCACTTGTAAAAGACATTTTTGACTGTTCCCATCCATATTCTTGACCCACATTTTAATGTTCTCACATGTTTTAAATGTTCCCCCCACAGGTTCTGACCCACGTTTTCACTCCTTCTCATGTTTTGATGGATTCCAACACATTTTAATCCATATTTTGATGAGTTCCAATGTCATTTTATCCATGTTTTGATGGGTTATAAGTTAACACATTTTGATGCATGTTTTGATAGACGTTTTGATCCACTTTTTGATGGGTTCTAACATGTTTTGATGAGGTATGTCTGGTTTTTAATGGGTTCTTGCAGTTCTATCACATTTTCATCCATATTTTGATGGGTTCTAACAAGTTTTGAACACTTTTAACATATTTTAATACATGTTCTGATGAGTTCTATTACATTTTATTCCATGTTTTGGCGGGTTCCATCACATTTTGATCCATGTTTTGATGGATTCTATCACATTTTGATCCATGTTTTGATGGATTCTATCACATTTATATCCATGTTTTGGTGGATCCCCCACATTTTAAACCATGTTTTGGTGGATTTTGACACATTTATATCCATGTTTTGATGAGTTCAATCATATTTTGATCCACGTCTTGATGAGCTCTATTACATTTTTTATTTATTTTGATGCATTTTAACACGTTTATATGCAGGTTTTGATGGGTTTTCTCACATTTTAAACCATGTTTTGACGGGTTCTATCACATTCATATCCATGTTTTGATGGATTTTAGCACATTTTTGAGACATGTTTTGATGGGTTCTAACAAATTTTGATCCATGTTTTGATGGATACCATCACATTTATATCCATGTTTTGATGAGTTCCTTCCCGTTGTAAACCATGTTTTGATGCGTTCTAACACATTTATGTTTTGATGAGTTATGTCACATTTTGATCCATATTTTGATGAGTTCTATTATTTTTTTAATCCATGTTTTGATGGTTTTTTTTCCCCCATTTTAAACCATGTTTTAATGGGTTTTCCTACATTTTAAACCATGTTTTGATCGATTTTAAAACATTTTGATCCATGTTTTGATGGGTTTTAGTACATTTTGATCCATGTTTTGATGGATTCTATCACATTTATATCCATGTTTTGATGCGTTCTAAAACATTTATGTTTTGATGAGTTATGTCACATTTTGATCCATATTTTGATGAGTTCTATTATTTTTTAAATCCATGTTTTGATGGGGGGTTTTTTCACATTTTAAACCATGTTTTAATGGGTTTTCCTACTTTTTAAACCATGTTTTGATCGATTTTAAAACATTTTGATCCATGTTTTGATGGGTTTTAGTACATTTTGATCCATGTTTTGATGGATTCTATCACATTTCTATCCATGTTTTGATGCGTTCTAACACATTTATGTTTTAAACCATGTTTTGGTGTGTTCTAATACATTTATGTTTTGATGAGTTCTATCACATTTTGATCCATATTTTGATGAGTTCTATTGTTTTTTTAATCCATGTTTTGATGGGGTTTTTTCACATTTTAAACCATGTTTTAATGGGTTTTCCTACATTTGAAACCATGTTTTGATGGATTTTAAAACATTTTGTTCCATGTTTTGATGGGTTTTAGTACATTTTGATCCATGTTTTGATGGATTCTATCACATTTATATCCATGTTTTGATGCGTTCTAACACATTTATGTTTTAAACCATGTTTTGATGAGTTCTATCACATTTTGATCCATATTTTGATGAGTTCTATTATTTTTTTAATCCATGTTTTGATGGGGTTTTTTTCCCCACATTTTAAACCATGTTTTAATGGGTTTTCCTACTTTTTAAACCATGTTTTGATCGATTTTAAAACATTTTGATCCATGTTTTGATGGGTTTTAGTACATTTTGATCCATGTTTTGATGGATTCTATCACATTTCTATCCATGTTTTGATGCGTTCTAACACATTTATGTTTTAAACCATGTTTTGATGTGTTCTAACACATTTATGTTTTGATGAGTTATGTCACATTTTGATCCATATTTTGATGAGTTCTATTGTTTTTTTAATCCATGTTTTGATGGGGTTTTTTCACATTGCAAACCATGTTTTAATGGGTTTTCCTACATTTTAAACCAAGTTTTAATGGATTTAAAAACATTTTGATCCATGTTTTGATGGGTTTTAGTACATTTTGATCCATGATTTGATGGGTTTTAGTACATCTTGATCCATGTTTTGATGGATTCTATCACATTTATATCCATGATTTGATGACTTCCATTCCGTTTTAAACCATGTTTGATACTTTTATGTTTTGATGAGTTCCATCACGTTTTGATGCGTTTTAATACATTTATATCCATGTTTTGATGAGTTTTCTTACATTTTAAACCATGTTTTGACGGGTTCTATCACATTTATATCCATGTTTTGATGGAATCTTGCACATTTTTGAGACATGTTTCTAGCACATTTTTGAGACATGTTTTGATGGGTTCTAACACATTAATTCATGTTTTGATGAGTTTTTGATCCATGTTTTGATGGATTCTAACACATTTTGATCCATGTTTTGATGGATACCATCACATTTATATCCATGTTTTGATGAGTTCCTTCCAGTTGTAAACCATGTTTTGATGCGTTCTGACACATTTATGTTTTGATGACTTATGTCACATTTTGATCCATATTTTGATGAGTTCTATTATTTTTTTAATCCATGTTTTGATGGGTTTTTTTTCCACATTTTAAACCATGTTTTAATGGATTTTCCTACATTTTAAACCATGTTTTGATGGATTTTCCTACATTTTAAACCATGTTTTGATGGATTTTAAAACATTTTGATCCATGTTTTGATGGGTTTTAGTACATTTTGATCCATGTTTTGATGGATTCTATCACATTTATATCCATGTTTTGATGCGTTCTAACACATTTGTGTTTTAAACCATGTTTTGATGTGTTCTAATACATTTATGTTTTGATGAGTTCCATCACATTTTGATCCATATTTTGATGAGTTCTATTATTTTTTTAATCCATGTTTTGATGGGGTTTTTTTCCCCACATTTTAAACCATGTTTTAATGGGTTTTCCTACTTTTTAAACCATGTTTTGATCGATTTTAAAACATTTTGATCCATGTTTTGATGGGTTTTGGTACATTTTGATCCATGTTTTGATGGATTCTATCACATTTCTATCCATGTTTTGATGCGTTCTAACACATTTATGTTTTAAACCATGTTTTAATGGGTTTTCCTACTTTTTAAACCATGTTTTGATCGATTTTAAAACATTTTGATCCATGTTTTGATGGATTCTATCACATTTATATCCATGTTTTGATGCGTTCTAAAACATTTATGTTTTGATGAGTTATGTCACATTTTGATCCATATTTTGATGAGTTCTATTATTTTTTAAATCCATGTTTTGATGGGGGGTTTTTTCACATTTTAAACCATGTTTTAATGGGTTTTCCTACTTTTTAAACCATGTTTTGATCGATTTTAAAACATTTTGATCCATGTTTTGATGGGTTTTAGTACATTTTGATCCATGTTTTGATGGATTCTATCACATTTCTATCCATGTTTTGATGCGTTCTAACACATTTATGTTTTAAACCATGTTTTGGTGTGTTCTAATACATTTATGTTTTGATGAGTTCTATCACATTTTGATCCATATTTTGATGAGTTCTATTGTTTTTTTAATCCATGTTTTGATGGGGTTTTTTCACATTTTAAACCATGTTTTAATGGGTTTTCCTACATTTGAAACCATGTTTTGATGGATTTTAAAACATTTTGTTCCATGTTTTGATGGGTTTTAGTACATTTTGATCCATGTTTTGATGGATTCTATCACATTTATATCCATGTTTTGATGCGTTCTAACACATTTATGTTTTAAACCATGTTTTGATGAGTTCTATCACATTTTGATCCATATTTTGATGAGTTCTATTATTTTTTTAATCCATGTTTTGATGGGGTTTTTTTCCCCACATTTTAAACCATGTTTTAATGGGTTTTCCTACTTTTTAAACCATGTTTTGATCGATTTTAAAACATTTTGATCCATGTTTTGATGGGTTTTAGTACATTTTGATCCATGTTTTGATGGATTCTATCACATTTCTATCCATGTTTTGATGCGTTCTAACACATTTATGTTTTAAACCATGTTTTGATGTGTTCTAACACATTTATGTTTTGATGAGTTATGTCACATTTTGATCCATATTTTGATGAGTTCTATTGTTTTTTTAATCCATGTTTTGATGGGGTTTTTTCACATTGCAAACCATGTTTTAATGGGTTTTCCTACATTTTAAACCAAGTTTTAATGGATTTAAAAACATTTTGATCCATGTTTTGATGGGTTTTAGTACATTTTGATCCATGATTTGATGGGTTTTAGTACATCTTGATCCATGTTTTGATGGATTCTATCACATTTATATCCATGATTTGATGACTTCCATTCCGTTTTAAACCATGTTTGATACTTTTATGTTTTGATGAGTTCCATCACGTTTTGATGCGTTTTAATACATTTATATCCATGTTTTGATGAGTTTTCTTACATTTTAAACCATGTTTTGACGGGTTCTATCACATTTATATCCATGTTTTGATGGAATCTTGCACATTTTTGAGACATGTTTCTAGCACATTTTTGAGACATGTTTTGATGGGTTCTAACACATTAATTCATGTTTTGATGAGTTTTTGATCCATGTTTTGATGGATTCTAACACATTTTGATCCATGTTTTGATGGATACCATCACATTTATATCCATGTTTTGATGAGTTCCTTCCAGTTGTAAACCATGTTTTGATGCGTTCTGACACATTTATGTTTTGATGACTTATGTCACATTTTGATCCATATTTTGATGAGTTCTATTATTTTTTTAATCCATGTTTTGATGGGTTTTTTTTCCACATTTTAAACCATGTTTTAATGGATTTTCCTACATTTTAAACCATGTTTTGATGGATTTTCCTACATTTTAAACCATGTTTTGATGGATTTTAAAACATTTTGATCCATGTTTTGATGGGTTTTAGTACATTTTGATCCATGTTTTGATGGATTCTATCACATTTATATCCATGTTTTGATGCGTTCTAACACATTTGTGTTTTAAACCATGTTTTGATGTGTTCTAATACATTTATGTTTTGATGAGTTCCATCACATTTTGATCCATATTTTGATGAGTTCTATTATTTTTTTAATCCATGTTTTGATGGGGTTTTTTTCCCCACATTTTAAACCATGTTTTAATGGGTTTTCCTACTTTTTAAACCATGTTTTGATCGATTTTAAAACATTTTGATCCATGTTTTGATGGGTTTTGGTACATTTTGATCCATGTTTTGATGGATTCTATCACATTTCTATCCATGTTTTGATGCGTTCTAACACATTTATGTTTTAAACCATGTTTTAATGGGTTTTCCTACTTTTTAAACCATGTTTTGATCGATTTTAAAACATTTTGATCCATGTTTTGATGGGTTTTGGTACATTTTGATCCATGTTTTGATGGATTCTATCACATTTCTATCCATGTTTTGATGCGTTCTAACACATTTATGTTTTAAACCATGTTTTGATGTGTTCTAACACATTTATGTTTTGATGAGTTATGTCACATTTTGATCCATATTTTGATGAGTTCTATTGTTTTTTTAATCCATGTTTTGATGGGGTTTTTTCACATTGCAAACCATGTTTTAATGGGTTTTCCTACATTTTAAACCAAGTTTTAATGGATTTAAAAACATTTTGATCCATGTTTTGATGGGTTTTAGTACATTTTGATCCATGTTTTGATGGGTTTTAGTACATCTTGATCCATGTTTTGATGGATTCTATCACATTTATATCCATGATTTGATGACTTCCATTCCGTTTTAAACCATGTTTGATACTTTTATGTTTTGATGAGTTCCATCACGTTTTGATCTGTTTTGATGCGTTTTAATACATTTATATCCATGTTTTGATGAGTTTTCTTACATTTTAAACCATGTTTTGACGGGTTCTATCACATTTCTATCCATGTTTTGATGGAATCTAGCACATTTTTGAGACATGTTTCTAGCACATTTTTGAGACATGTTTTGATGGGTTCTAACACATTAATTCATGTTTTGATGAGTTTTTGATCCATGTTTTGATGGATTCTAACACATTTTGATCCATGTTTTGATGGATTCCATCACATTTATATCCATGTTTTGATGCGTTCTAACACATTTATGTTTTAAACCATGTTTCGATGTGTTCTAATACATTTATGTTTTGATGAGTTCTATCACATTTTGATCCATATTTTGATGAGT
The DNA here is from genome assembly GCF_033978795.1 of Nerophis ophidion. Classification (NCBI taxonomy): domain Eukaryota; kingdom Metazoa; phylum Chordata; class Actinopteri; order Syngnathiformes; family Syngnathidae; genus Nerophis; species Nerophis ophidion. The sequence goes on from NC_084613.1 coordinate 2,931,083, forward strand.
TCTATTGTTTTTTTAATCCATGTTTTGATGGGTTTTTTTCACATTTCAAACCATGTTTTAATGGGTTTTCCTACATTTTAAACCAAGTTTTGATGGATTTAAAAACATTTTGTTCCATGTTTTGATGGGTTTTAGTACATTTTGATCCATGTTTTGATGGGTTTTAGTACATCTTGATCCATGTTTTGATGGATTCTATCACATTTATATCCATGATTTGATGACTTCCATTCCGTTTTAAACCATGTTTGATACTTTTATGTTTTGATGAGTTCCATCACGTTTTGATCTGTTTTGATGCGTTTTAATACATTTATATCCATGTTTTGATGAGTTTTCTCACATTTTAAACCATGTTTTGACGGGTTCTATCACATTTATATCCATGTTTTGATGGAATCTAGCACATTTTTGAGACATGTTTCTAGCACATTTTTGAGACATGTTTTGATGGGTTCTAACACATTAATTCATGTTTTGATGAGTTTTTGATCCATGTTTTGATGGATTCTAACACATTTTGATCCATGTTTTGATGGATTCCATCACATTTATATCCATGTTTTGATGCGTTCTAACACATTTATGTTTTAAACCATGTTTTGATGTGTTCTAATACATTTATGTTTTGATGAGTTCTATCACATTTTGATCCATATTTTGATGAGTTCTATTATTTTTTTAATCCATGTTTTGATGGGGGTTTTTCACATTTCAAACCATGTTTTAATGGGTTTTCCTACATTTTAAACACTGTTTCGATGGTTTTTAAATCATTTGCATCCATGTTTTGATTGGTTTTAGTACATTTTGATCCATGTTTTGATTGGTTTTAGTACATTTTGATCCATGGTTTGATGGGTTTTATTACATTGTGATCCATGGTTTGATGGGCCCCAACACATTTATATCCATGTTTGATGAGATCTAACACATTTATATCCATGTTTGATGAGATCTAATACATTTATATCCATGTTTTGATGTGTTCGAACACATGTTGATCCATGTTTTAATGGGTTGTATCACATTTTCAACTCATGTTTTGATGAGTTTTCACGTGCTTTGATGCATGTTTCGATGAGTTTTAACAAGTTTGTAACATGTTTTTCATACATGCTAAATTGTTTTTGATTCCATTTTTTTATATGTTCTAGCATGTTTTCAAGCCATGATTTAATATGTCTATGAATGTTTTTCTTCATCCAGGTCAATTTAATCTCAGGTCATTCAATCAATCCCAACTGGACTGTTTGGTTTGTCTTAAAAGACGTTTCGCCTCCCATCCCAGGAGGCTTCATCAGTTCGTGCTCCTGGACTTAGATTGGCCAGATCTAGTCTAGCGACCGGTGCCAAAACCTCAAATATTTGTACTCCAAAACCAGGAGAGTGTGCCTGGGCAAGGATGGTTTTGCCCTAAGGTAGTGAGGAAAAACAAACCAGCAATCCTATCCGTCGAAGCCAACGATACGCGACGTGTAAATTCCCCTTGTTAGCTTTGAGGTACTGTGTGGTCCAAAATAGCAGGACTCCCCACGTAAACTTTCCCTTCAGTTGTGCACAAATGCTCTTCTGGTCACCTTCTGTGTGTTTCTAACTCCTGTTATTTGTTGGAGGCCAAATTGCAGAGCCTCTTCCGTTCAGGAATGTTTTTTCAACCTAGACATAGACTGCTTTCGTACCATCCGTCCTCCCGGTCCACAATCTGTACATTGTTGTTGTCAAAGGAGTTCTGTGTCTCCCTGATGGACCGCAGAGTCTTGAAATGAAGAGTCTGCCGGTTCATGCTGTGCCAAATTTGTTTCCCCAATATATGAATCGGTGCATTCATTATTACACCAGATTGTTTTTGTGGGTGTGGGTGTGTCCGGTCTTTAGCATGCACCAGTCTCTGTCTCAGGGTGGTTTTTTTTAGTGGGTGTGGGTGTGTCCGGTCTTGAGCATGCACCAGTCTCTGTCTCAGGGTGTTTTTGTTTATATGTTCCAACACGTTTCTGGTAAGGTTTATTCAGGTGTGTCAGGTTCAAACACTGATGACACTTATTAAACAAGACCGAAGGCAAGGAATCAAACAGAGACAGAATTAGATTTAGACTTAGATCTGAGGAGAGACATGGCCACTGTACTCTCTGTACAGTCCTACACCATACTCTGCCCCAAGATTGTACTCCTCCTGTCATGATCCGCTACTTTGATCATGTCATGTTCTGGTTTTTGTCTTGTTATTACAACCTGTTTAGTATTTGACATCCTTAGTTCCTTGTGGCACTTCCTGTTTTGTTTCCGTTGTCATAGTAACATATTTGTGTCTGTCTTTCTCGCGCACCTGCCTCCTAATTTCTGTCGTTATTTAAGCCTGCCCTTTTTGTTCCTTCGGTCTCTCAGTCTCATCTGGCTTTCTATGCAACAGGTGACGTCGCTGATTCCTATTGTGGTAAAATACTTTGTGTATTTGTTAGCTTCCACGCTATTCTTTTGTTTGTGTTCCTAGCTCACATGCTAGCGCTTTCTGTTCTTTCTAGCTCCCATGCTAGTTCTGTTGGTTTTGTCTGTAGTGCCTTGTGCAAGTGTTTTTGTTCTTAGTCTGTTTTTGTAGTTATAAATAAATCATCATTCTTGCCTTTGCGCCGTCCATTCTTCGACTGCATCCACGAGAGAACGCAACCACACCACGATGCCAGCTAAACGTCACAGTAGACTGCAAGACCGAAGGAACAAAAAGGGCAGGCTTAAATAACGACAGAATTTAGGAGGCAGGTGCGCGAGAAAGACAGAAGGCAGGTGACACAAATATGTTACTATGACAACGGAAACAAAACAGGAAGTGCCACCAGGAACTATGGACGTCAAATACGCTGGAGCCCTGCCCGGCCGTCGGCCCGTTGGCTCCGCCGCTCCACAGGTGGAGTGCAATCTCCGGGTTGGGGAGGAGACCCTGCCCCAAGTGGAGGAGTTCAAGTACCTAGGAGTCTTGTTCACGAGTGAGGGAAGAGTGGATGGTGAGATGGACAGGCGGATCGGTGCGGCGTCTTCAGTAATGCGGACGTTGTATCGATCCATTGTGGTGAAGAAGGAGCTGAGCCGGAATGCGAAGCTCTCAATTTACCGGTCGATCTACGTTCCCATCCTCACCTATGGTCATGAGATTTGGGTCATGACCGAAAGGATAAGATCACGGGTACAAGCGGCCCAAATGAGTTTGGGTCTCTCCCTTAGAGATAGGGTGAGAAGCTCTGCCATCCGGGAGGAACTCAAAGTAAAGCCGCTGCTCCTCCACATGGAGAGGAGCCAGATGAGGTGGTTCGGGCATCTGGTCAGGATGGCACCTGAACGCCTCCCAAGGGAGGTTTTTCGGGCACGTCCAACCGGTAGGAGACCACGGGGAAGACCAAGGACACGTTGGGAAGACTATGTCTCCCGGCTGGCCTGGTGTCAGGTTCAAACACTGATGACATCTATTAAACAAGACAAAAGGCAAGGAATCTAACAGAGACAGAATTGTATTTAGACTCAGATCTGAGGAGAGACATGGCCACTGTACTCTCTGTACAGTCCTACACCACGCTCTGACGAAAAAGGTTTACGTCTCCTCTTTTATTTAGATATTCAATGTTTACGCAACAACACGTCACAACAGAAATGGGGTGTATGTTGTTGTCGGTCACATTGAAGACAAAAGAAGATGATGCCTCGGGCTTGGGCTCGTCCTGGATTCAGCTTCGGCAGGTCTTTGAGGACAATCATGTTAGACCCGCTCGACATCCATTGCTTTCCTCCTCTCCAAGGTTCTCATAGTCATCATTGTCACCGACGTCGCACTGGCTGTGAGTTTTCCTTGCCCTTATGTGGGCCTACCGAGGATGTGGTAGTGGTTTGTGCAGCCCTTTGAGACACTAGTGATTTAGGGCTATATAAGTAAACATTGATTGATTGAATAGATAACCCCTCCCGTTTCATTCCATCGTACACAGCAGAATCTTCCAAGACAACAAAGACAGCTCTCATCTGTTCATTGGAAACTCAGAGAGTGGAAAGTTTTTTGATAATTTACATATAATTTTTCTGACACCTGGAAACGCCTCGGGATTCCCCGGGAGGAGCTGGACTAAGTGTCTGGGGAGAGGGAAGTCTGGGCTTCCCTGCTTAGGCTGCTGCCCCCGTGACCTGACCTCGGATAAGCAGAAGAAGATGGATGGATGGACCTTTCTGATCCATTTTTATGTTCCAATATGTTATGATGAGAATTTTGTCATATTTTCTGACCCAAGCTTGGTGTTTTCCAACATTTGTTGTGCGACTTGTGTGTGACTTGGATATATTGTGATGAGTGTTGTGCTGCATGTGTCGTCATAATTCTGCTGCCAGTAATCTGAAGTGCAGCTTTGACTGGCTGGACCACATAGATGTCCCCGCCATCCTCCCTCCCGCCCTCAGCCCACAGCTGATGAGGATATTGGCAGCCGCATCTTTCCGCCCTGCTGAGTTATTGAGGGTTAGTGTGCTGCTGCCGGATAATTGTTATTGACTCTTGTTTTTTTTTTTAAATCGATGTTTCATAACTTTGATTCTTCTTTCCACGTCCTGGTTCCCGGCCCCGCCCCCCTCTTCCCGCCGGGAAATCAGTGAGGATGTTCTCGTCCTCGTCCAGAAGCCTGGTGTTGTCACCCTGGTCGTCCATGGAGCAGTCGGACTCGGAAGCGTTGGACATCAGCACCAAGGTGCAGCTGCACGGCGTCCTGTGGAAGAGACCCTTCGGACGACCCTCGGCCAAGTGGTCCCGCAGGTCAGTCGCTCAGACTTTAGTACACGTCCAACATCACATGTATGAAAAAAGTCTGCCTCTGTGATACTTTATGCTTCTTGGATTAAAGCTGCTTCTCCTTTAAAAAATGTATTCTGCATCAACTCGGAGCTTTTCTAGTATTTTGGTGACTTTATTTACCAAATTGTCAGGGCATATCTTATATATCAGGGGTGTCAAACACACGGCCCGAGGGCCAGGTCAGGCCCGCAAACAGCAGGACGAGTTTGCCAAGTATAAAAATTAACCTGAAATGTTTTAATGCAGGGGTGCCCACACTTTTTCTGCAGGCGAGCTACTTTTCAATTGACCAACTGGAGGGGATCTACCTCATTTATATATATCATTTATATTTATTTATTTATGAAAGAGACATTTTTGTAAACAAGTTAAATGTGTTTAATGATAATACAAGCATGTGTAACACATATAGATGTCTTTCTTTCACAAAGACAAGAATATAAGTTGGTGTATTACCTGATTCTGATGACTTGCATTGATTGGAATCAGACAGTAATGATGATAACGCCCCACATTTTCAAATGGAGGAGAAAAAAAGTGGTCCTTTCTGTACAATACCACATGAAAGTGGTTGGTTTTTGGCATCTAATTCATCCAGCTTCCATACACTTTACAAGAAAAACATTGGCGGCAAATTCCGTAGCTTGCTTGATTGACATTCACGGCACCCGAGGGTCTTGTGAGATGACGCTGGCTGCTGCCAGTTCATTATTATGAAAAAATGACAGAGAGGAAGGCGAGAAACACTTTTTATTTCAACAGACTTTCGCGCCGTCCCTTCCGTCAAAACTCTAAAGGCCGACTGCACATTTCTTATCTTCACAATAAAAGCCCTGCTTCATGCTGCCTGCGCTAACAAAATAAGAGTCTCAGAAAGCTGGCGTGCACAAGTGATGTGCACGCCAGCTTTCTGAGGGATCACTTGTGCACGCCAGTTTTCCGAGACTCTGTATTTAGTTAGCGCAGGCAGCATGAAGCAGGGCTTTTATTGTGAAGATAGGAAATGTGCAGTCGGCCTTTAGAGTTTTGACGGAAGGTACGGCGCGAGAGTCTGTTGAAATAAAAAGTGTTTCTCGCCTTCCTCTCGGTCATATTTTCATAATAATGATCTTGCAGCAGCCAGCGTCATCTCACAAGACCCTCCGGTACCGTGAATGTCATTTAAGTGACGTCTTGGTGAAGATTGATGATCACTCATTTTTAGGTCTATTTTTTTTAAAAGCCTGGCTGGAGATCGACTGACACACCCCCCGCAGTCGACTGGTAGCTCGCGATCCACGTAATGGGCACCCCTGTTTTAATGAAAGGAAACTGCTGTTCTAAATGTGTCCACCAGATGTCGCAATAGCAATTAGTTATATCTTTGTTGTGTCCAAAGTGCGGCCCGCAGCTAATTGTTTACCTGCCCGCCACACAGTCTAGAAATGCTGTTGCAAAAATAAATAAAAAAAACCAAAGAAAGTGGAATGAGGTGAAATCTAAGGAGGAAAATTAGCAATGTTGACACAAAGTTGCCATGCAAGCTGTTTTTTTTTCCTTTTTTTTTAATGGGTTGTACTTGTATAGCGCTTTTCTACCTTCAAGGTACTCAAAGCGCTTTGACACTACTTCCACATTTACACACACATTCACACATTGATGGAGGGAGCTGCCATGCAAGGGGCTAACCATCATCAGGAGCAAGGGTGAAGTGTCTTGCTCAGGACACAACGGACGTGACGAGGTTGGTACTAGGTGGGGATTGAACCAGGAACCCTCGGGTTGCGCACGGCCACGCCCACTGTGCCACGCTGAAAAACCTTTTGTCTTTCTTTATTTTTATTTTTTTGCCATTGCTCCCAAAAAAAAATGACCCAAAAAAATCCATGTCACAATGAATTATTTTCAAGGCTCCAATTACTTTGAATATTTCATTTTAAAATGTTTTATGTGGTAAATATTGCATATATTGTGTAGTTGCCATGTAAAAACATCAAAGTTTTCTTTGACCAAAGCGCATAAAACAAACAAAATAATAGTTCAAACGTGAAATCGACAGATATATCTGAAGTTAAACTCGTAACTTAAGTGTTGAAAGTAAAAGAAAAACCGAATAAAAATGTATCACTTTATGAGTGGGGCACCTTTTGGATCCCAAATATATTTAGTGTTTTTTTTATTTAGCTTTTCACTGTGATTACTAGAAAATATTAAAGAATTAAAATCAATTTTGTCCTGCATTATTGATCTTTTAGGGCTCTAATTACTTGTTTTTTTTTACTATTAAAACACAAAGTTGTTTTTGACAGAAAAGCCATAAAACCTTTTTTTAATTACTTTTTATTACTTTATATCAACTTGAAGTTGATATAGAGATTTACTGTAAGCGTTAAATGATAATAAAAATAACAATAATTTGACTTATTTTTAACATTTTAATGACTGAGACCTTTTATGGTCCCCGGGACCTCTAATGGTAAAATACATTTTTAAAAATTAATATATTTTGTTATGGTTTGAAAATGAAAAAATATAAAAATGGCCCCCACATGCTTTAATTTTTCTGTGTGCGGCCCTCAGTGGAAAAAGTTTGGACACCCCTGTTGTAGATGATGCGACATATGTACAAAAAACCCCTAAACCCTATAATGTTTGTGCACCAGTCGAGGAAAATGATCAAACTACATAAATAACATCCTGTAATTTTATCTTGATGTCATTTTGTTATCTTGATGGATTGAAAATTTACAACAATGAGTTGACTGATGAACATTATCGCATAATTTATTCAGTTGGTACAAAATGCGGCTGCTAGACTTTTGACAAGAACAAGAAAGTTTGATCACATTACGCCTGTACTGTATATACCTTTATATACATATATACATACATATATACCTATACTGGCTCACCTGCACTGGCTTCCTGTGCACTTAAGATGTGACTTTAAGGTTTTACTACTTACGTATAAAATACTACACGGTCTAGCTCCAGCCTATCTTGCCGATTGTATTGTACCATATGTCCCGGCAAGAAATCTGCCTTCAAAGGACTCCGGCTTATTAGTGATTCCTAGAGCCCAAAAAAAGTCTGCGGGCTATAGAGCGTTTTCATTTCGGGCTCCAGTACTCTGGAATGCCCTCCCGGTAACAGTTGGAGATGCTACCTCAGTAGAAGCATTTAAGTCTCATCTTAAAACTCATCTGTATACTCTAGCCTTTAAATAGACCTCCTTTTTAGACCAGTTGATCTGCCGTTTCTTTTCTTTCTCCTATGTCCCCCCCTCCCTTGTGGAGGGGGTCCGGTCCGATGACCATGGATGAAGTACTGGCTGTCCAGAGTCGAGACCCAGGATGGACCGCTCGTCGGGACCCAGGATGGACCGCTCGCCTGTATCGGTTGGGGACATCTCTACGCTGCTGATCCGCTTGAGATGGTTTCCTGTGGACGGGACTCTCACTGCTGTCTTGGAGCCACTATGGATTGAACTTTCACAGTATCATGTTAGACCCGCTCGACATCCATTGCTTTCGGTCCCCTAGAGGGGGGGGGGGTTGCCCACATCTGAGGTCCTCTCCAAGGTTTCTCATAGTCAGCATTGTCACTGGTGTCCCACTGGATGTGAATTCTCCCTGCCCACTGGGTGTGAGTTTTCCTTGCCCTTTTGTGGGTTCTTCCGAGGATGTTGTAGTCGTAATGATTTGTGCAGTCCTTTGAGACATTTGTGATTTGGGGCTATATAAATAAACATTGATTGATTGATTGATTGATAAATAACAACAAATAAAGATTATTATTATTAAGCACAACAAATAAGTGTTAAAAAACCCCAACAACTTTGTACATTTTCAGAATGTGCTTTTTGTATTTTTCAACAAAGAAAACAATCTGAAGTTGTCTTTATTTTTAAGTAATCGTGCCGTGATTTAACTGCCTGGCCCATTTGGGAGTAGATTTTTCTCCACGTGCCCCCCCCCATCTAAAATGAGTTTGACACCCCTGTGTTATGTAGTATTATTTGCCCAGAAAGTGACGAGAATAGTAAAAACATTCCATTCAGATTTGAAGGATGTAAACTTCAGTTTTAACGATGACGTAACAGTTTAAGCATCAGACCTTTAATTAGCTGCGTTTGTTTCACACACCTCTGCTGTCATCCTCATTTTGTTCTCCTTACATATGTGCACGTATAATACTTCAAACACGAGCAGAATATAAATAAGTCATCCCAACAATTGAACTTCAGAAGTTGATTACAGACACAGAAAATGCATCAAAAATATATCTGCCCTAACTTGATTTATTCTTAGACTAATGTTAATATAGACTGAACTTAATTAGTACAAACTACATGCAACAACTACCAGGACGTACTAAGTACAAGTAATAGTAAGCATTGCAGCTAGTAAGAAGTAACAAGTGCTAAATAGAGGTCAACTG